>NW_026067926.1:5975482-6000727 GCF_014885135.2 Alexandromys fortis | reverse complement strand
CCTCCTCCTCCTCCTCCTCCTCCTCCTCCTCCTCCTCCTCCTCCTCCTCCTCCTCTTCTTCTTCTTCTTCTTCTTCTTCTTCTTCTTCTTCTTCTTCTTCTTCTCCCCTGCTGTGTGATATTTCTCTATCTGTACACCACTTATCATGGTATTAGGCTTACCCACCTACTCAAGCATTTATCCTTCTTCTCCAGCTTGGAGATGTGGGGTCCATTGCTACTGATTTTAGTCACTGTACTGTGCTGGAAAATATGAGAACCCATTTCCCTCAGCTAGCTGGCTTTGTGGAGAGTAGCTGTTCATTTCTCTTCCCTGGGGAGTAACCAGATTGTCTTCTGAGCAAATATTTTGGTGAAGCCACTAGGATTTGGGTTCCAGGAAATGGAGAAAGCCGGAGGATGGGAGTGGAGAAGACAGGAGTGTGAATGACTCGGGCAGGAGTGAGACCTGATCACTGAACCCTTCCTTCTGCTGACTGCGCAGCTTTTCCTGTGCCCCACTGTTTTCTCTCTCTCTCCTCACAGGGACTCACCTGCAGAGTTTCCAGGACAATGAAGGTCAAACCAGGCTCCCTGGGAACAGCCATTCCCCATTATGATGTACAGGTTTGCTGAGGGCGATAAGGAGGGAGGGAAAACATGAATTTGTGGTCATGTAGTCATCTATTATATTTTCATTGAGTGAACTACTATTAGGTATGTCAGCCCAGCTGGGTGAGTTCCCCAGAGTCCCCACCTTCTGACTTAAAAAGAAAAACCCAGATCTAGATGGAGTCACAGCAGAATTCCACCAGCCTTTCAGACAGAAACTATAGACAATACTTTTTTATTATTATTTTATTTTATTACTTTAAAAAATACGAATCCAAATTCCCACTCCCTCCCCTCCTCCCACTCCCCTCTCACTCCCTCCACACACCCTCCCACCCCACCTCCTCCAATCCTAAGAGAGGGCAATGCACCCTGCCCTGTGGAAAGTCCAAGGCCCTCCCTACTACATCTAGGTTGAGCAAAGTATACATCCAAAGAGAACAGGATCCCAAAAAAGCCAATGCATGCAGCAAAGTTTTAAAATTACTCTAAAAATGTAAACAGAAGGAGCACCTTCAAAGACCCATGAAGCCATAATAACTTAAACGCCAAAGCCAGGTAAACACACTACAACAAAACAAGTAAAACTATAAAATATGCCTGGTGAACATAGACGTAAAGATTCTCAATAAAATACTTATAAACTGAACATAGGCACATATAAGAAAGTTCATCCACGATGATCAAGTTGTCTTTATTTAGACACGGAGATATGCTTCGACATACCTAAATCAATAAGTATAATAAATCACATCAATTGACTCAAAGACAAAAATTGTATGATTATCTCCATAATGCTTAAAAATACCTTTGACAAAAAAAAAATCCAAGCCAACTTCATGGTAAAGTTCTGTAGAGAACAAAACTGGAGGGAACAAACCTCAATGTAATAAGTTATATACGAGAATCCCATTAGCCTAAATGAAGAAAGTTTGAAGAAATCAAATTAGATTCAGAAATGAGACTGGGCTGTTGACTCCCCCATCCCCTTTCTATAGAGTAGCAGGAGGAACGAGGAAGAGAACAAAAATAGATAGCAAAAGAAGAAGTCAGATTATCCCTATTTACACATGATATGAGATTATATATGAGATACCAAAAATTCTACCGGAAAACTTCTGAAACTGTTCTACACTTCCAGCAAAGTGTCAAGATCCGAAATAAACTTGCAAACATGAGTAATTTTCTATTCACCCACATCTAACATCTGAGCAGGAGACCATGGATACACTCTCATTCACAGTACCCTGAAGGATATACCTAGAAATCAACCTAACGAGGAAGATGAAAGTCTCTCACAGTGAACACTTTAACTCTCTGAAGAAAGAAATTGAGGAAGGCACTAGAAGAGGGGAAGACTTCCTATGCTTATGGATTGGTAGAACTAATATTGTAAAAATGACCATCTACTGAAAACAATTCACAGATTCAGTGAAATTCTGCTTAAAACCCCCATGATACTCTTCACAGAAAAAAAAAGTCCTAAAACTCATATGGAAGTAAAAAAAAAAAAAAGAAAGAAAGAAAAAAGAAAAAAAGACTCCAGATAGTACAAGCTACCCCAAGCAAAAAAAAAAAAAAAAAAAAAGCACTGGAGGAGTTACCATACCAAAGCCCAGGTTATATTGCAGAGCTACAGTAATGAGGAGCACGCATCAGCATAAAAACAAACGTGCAGATGAATGGAACAAATTAATTCAAGCATAAATGCATGTAATTGTAGCCATCTTCCCTTTGACAAAGATGTCAAAAATATGCAATGGAGGAAAGACAGCAATCAGCAAGTGGTGCTGGGGAAACCAGGTACCCACAGATAGACGATTGCACTAGACCCCAAAATAAAGTAGATGAAAGAACTCGATGTGAACCCTAAAATTCTGAAACTGCTGGAAGAAAGCCTAGGCAGTGGCCAAGAGGTAAAGATGCAGGAAAGGACTCTCCGAATAAGATTCCACTTATGCAGGGATTAAGGCCAAGAACTGACAAATGGGACCTCACAAAACCAAAAGGCTTCTGCACAGCGAAAGAAACAACCAGCCACGAGGAAAGGGTGCTTATGGAGTGGGAGAGACTCTTGGCCAGCTACACACACAATAGAGGAATACTACTCAGAATATTCGAGGGCCAAGAAAGCAAATGACCCACTTCAAAAATGGGTTGTGTGTTTGAAAAGAGAAGTCTCAAAAGAAAATTTAAAAAAATGGCTAAGAAATATTTAAAAGTATTCATCATCCTTAGCAATTAGGGAAATGTAAAACTAAATCTACTTTGAGATGTCATCTCACCCTGGTAAGAGTGGCTAAGACCAAGAAAAGAACTAACAACAAATGCTGTTGAGCACATGAGGAAAGAGGAGCTCCTGTTCCATGTTAGTAAATAGGGAAATGGTGTATCTAGTCGGTACATCAATGCGGATAGTTCACAGAAAGCTAAAGGTAGATCAGCCTTGTGCCCCAGCTATACCATGTCTTGGCACATGCCTGAAGGACTGACATCCTACTGCAAAGATGCTGTTCAGCCATGTTCATCGCTGCTCTGTTCACCACAGCCAAGAAATAGAAACAACCTGAATGTTCTTCTGTTGGTGAATGGAAAATGAAAATCTAACACACACACACACACACATACATACACACATACACACACATATATACGGTACATATACGCTGTGTGCATACATTTTATTTATGGGATACAATCAGCTGTGAAGAAAAATGAAATCACGAGCTTTGCAGGTGAATAGATGGAAAATATGCGGAGAGAGATAACCCAGACTCAGAAAGACAAATGTTGTGTGTTCTTTCTTACTTCAGGATTCCAGCTGCAAATCCTTTTTAAAATTTACTTTTTTATTTAAAAACAGTATTTTTTATTATACATACAAATTCCAGTTTCCTCTCCCTCTCCTCCTCCTTCTCCTCCCACCTTCCTCCCACCCTACACCCCATTCAGTGAGGGTGAGGCCTCCCATGGGGAGTCACCAAAGTCTGTTGCATCACCTTGAGGCAGGACCAAAACCCTCCTTCCTGTATCTGGACTGAGCAAGGTATCCCTTTACAGGGAATGGGCTCCAAAAAGCCAGCTCATGGACTAGGGATAAATCCTGGTTCCACTGCCAGTGACCCCACAAACTTCCCAAGTCACACAACTGTCACCCACATTCAGAGGACCTAGTTTGGTCCTGTGCAGGTTCCCCAGCTGTCAGTCCAGAGTCAGTGAGCTCCCACTAGCTCCGGTCAGCTGTCTCTGTGGATATCCCCATCATGGTCTTGACCCCTTTGCACATATTATTGCTCCTCCCTCTTTGTGACTGGATTCTGGGAGCTCCGCCCAGGGCTCAGCTGTGGATCTCTGCACCTGCTTCCCTCAGTTTCTGGATGTATGTTCTATGATGACAGTTAGGTCACTCATCAATCTGATTACAGGGAAAGGCCAGTTCGAGCACCCTCTCCACTATTTCCTGGAGTCTTACCCAGCTACAAATCTTTAGGTTTGTGTACATAACATGGGGTAACTATAGAAACTGAGAAAGTAGGAAGAGATCAGGGAGAGAGTAGAGTAGAAGAAATGGTGGAAGGGGAGGTAGTAAAACGAGTGATATGAGGGGAAAATGAGAAAAATGGTGGAGGCTGGCGAGGCTGAGGAGGAGAGTGAAGGGTAATACAGAGAGGGGCGTGAACAAAAGAGACAAATAACACTAAGGATGTTTGAAAAAGCCTAAGGGAAGCATGTTATTTTATGTTTATTTAAGAGCATATATAATGAACATGTATGTATAGGGGTGTGTGTGTGTGTGTACATATATAGTTTCAATGAAGTTATACAACATGGGTGCTAATGATTCCCTCAGGAGCCAAAGATTAACAAAACCCAAAAGCCAAATGCCAGGCATGGGAATTCTCCTTGGAGTTGTTGGCTAGGGGTATGGCTCTGAGAGATTTCAAAACAAAAGAGGCTATTTATTTCAGGTCTATTGATGCCTGAAAATAAAAGCCTATTGATGAAGACACCACACACTTTGGGCACTAGACTTGGAGAAATTGACTGGAGCTGACCTGAAATTCTTCCTAGGCCTCGTTCGCCCAGTATTGGAAGGTGCCATGCAAGCTGACCAAGGAGAAAAGCAATCGAGAGTTCTACTCAGCTATAAGTCTAATAACAAGTACTGTCCCAGCAAGAGATCCCCAATGGTGCAATCATGGCAGTTTTGTCTTAGAGATAACAAAATTTGATGTACAGCCTGCTCTACAGGAGGAAATTCATGCCCGGCACTATAAACCTATGACTAGAGAGGACATGGATTCTAAAGGATAACCCACTACTGCCATTTCCCTAACCTAATATAATTTCTAACTACATTCCACGTACTTATCCTTCTACCCACAGATAAGCCTAACTTATCCCCACTACACACGCACACTCCGCGGTAGACAGAGACCACTACAGAGATACACAAGTTATCCAAACAAAGAGAGCAACTGACAGTGGGGTACCCAACCCCAACTGCTACATCTTTAGTGAGACCCCACACCTAAGGCTGAGGGAGCATCGTGGAAGAGCCAGGATACCAGGGTTCATGCTGTGAGACAGTTATCTTCCAGAAATGACAGCAGAAGCTGCTCCCGGGATATCTCAACAACACAGTTGCCAAGACAAAGCCTGCATAATGACCTTGCCCAATGTGAATGGGGAGATTTCACAAGACTTCGCACCTGCATGGAAAAAGTAGAAGCCGTTAGTGGCTACTGAGAGTGAGAGAACCAGTTTTCCAGGGACAAGCTTCCTAATAGGGTATTCAGTCCCTAACAGTCAACCCCTTAGCACAAGCATACCTGAGCAACAGTAAACGGACTCGGCATGGTGTGTGTGTGTTTATTACATACGTATGTATGTACAGCAATTAAAGAAGAAATATCATGAATTTGAGAAGAGAGAAAAGGGATGAAACGGTGTAAATAAAATATTAGTATATGAAGTTCTCAAAAATAACAAGCTTAAACTTAAAGATAATATTGATATATTAAGATATTATTTTAAAAGGAGGAGGAGAGCCACTGTACTGGCTCAGTATGTAAGAGTTTGATTCCCTGAAACTCACATGGTGGAAGAGAGGACAAACCACAACCTACACAAACATACACACACACACACACACACACACGAATGAATGAATGAATGAATGAATGAATCGTTTTTAGTTTTAGTTTTTGCGGGAGTGGGAGAGGGAGGGCAAAGGGAAGGATGGGGAGGAGAAAAACAGGAGCCACTGTGCTCATCCAGCAAATTGCCTGGAGAGTTGCACCACTAAGCGTGATTTTGAAAAAAAAATAGAAGTGGCTTGATATAATATTTTGTAACTCGGGTTTCTAGTTTGACAACCCCGCACATTTCCTTCTGGGTCAGTAGGTACCCATTGCAGCACAGAGCCCAGTGACGGATGAGCTTCACCACTCTCTGTTGTATATCAGTGGATGACACTCATTTTTGTTAGCATTACAGTGACTGTACTGTAACTAAAGTGTTTTCTCTTTTTATTGATTTTGGCTGAATTCTAAGAACTTGAATTTATGTTTATGGTTCTATGATTACATGTAGATTTCGGTTTATTGTAAGTATAACAACTTATGTCTAATTCAGAATCATGTGTGATGATCTCTCATGTAATTGACTGTGGTAACTATACAGAAATGATTTTTAGTATTCTATTTCATTCACCATAAGCACTTCTGTTTTACAAAGGCCAGCATCCGAGCATAGTGCCTCATAGCTGAATTCAGTGGGCAAGGTAGCAGAACAGCATTTGATTTTCAGTCTCTAGGTCTGCAAGTGAGGAGTCTCTCAAGGATAATAGGTGTTTTCTCCTGAGTTCTTAGAGCCAACGGCACCTGCCTAGGTTCCTCTGACCCAGTATACTGAGAGGCTTGGCTGGCACAAACCCAGGCAGGTGTACCAGGAATCTGAGCTCCTCTTGATTTCTGATTGCTGTTGAGAACAAAATGGTCTCCCCTTGCCAACTCTGCCGTCACACCACTGTGTGAGTAGCTTCTCTTCAATGAGTCATCCATCCAATCTTCCTCTTCCTTCAGATCATAGACGAACATGGAAACGTTCTGCCCCCTGGCAAGGAAGGAGACATAGCCATCAGGGTGAAGCCCAACCGGCCAGTTGGCATCTTCTCTGGATATGTGGTGAGGACCTACGCTCTCCCTGTTTCCCCGTAAGGATGAGATGAACCACATAGGATGAAGGATGCCAAATGTTGTAGAGACTCCTCAAGAGGTATTGGTGAGAGTCAGAGTTCTCAGGTTCAAGAATGGGCACTTTATAATGACACCTAATTCTGTGTAAACCAACAATAATGTTAAATTAGAAGCAAAAAGAATGAGCACTTTATGAAGGGAGAAGCTGAAGGCTGGCCATTCTCTCTCGCCATCCTCAGCCGAGTACTAAGAAATTACTAAAAAAAAAAAAAAAAAAAAAAACTCACCTTTGCCCATAAGCCTTTGCAACAATAAAACCCTCTACAATGTTCCCATGGTTTTATTACCTCTGAGCATGCTTCCTGCTCTCTCCACAAAGCCTGGACCCAGACTTTTAGGCATTGTGGAGCTTTAGAGCCATGCTGGGCAACTCCATGGCGAGAATCACAGTAGCACTGACAGCATCTAGGGTTCAGACCTCCCGAAAGCACTCACAGATAGAATCTGAGTGGAACCAGCTCTCTTACCGTGTAGGGATGGTGAAACCAGAGATTATAGGCTCAAGTCAAAGCTACAAATCTTGGGAAGTGATCAGAGACAACCTCGAACACACACCTTCTGGAGATGTGGAGAAGGCTTGTACCCAGGATAATAAGTGAGCGTGTCCAATGATAATGCTCTTCCTATCGTTTATTGTAGCAGTTCTCAACCTGTGGGCCATGACCCCTTTTGATATCAAATGACCCTCTCATGGGAGTCATCTAAGACCATCAGAAAATACAGTTGTTTTTATTATGATTTATAACAGTAGCAAAATTATAGTTATGGAGTAACAATGAAAATAATTTTGTGGCTGGGGGTAGCCACAGCATGAGGAACTGTATTAAAGGGTTGCAGCATTAGGAAGGATTATTGCGTATATACTACAAAGGCAGCACTCTTAAAACTCCTGATACACCTTTAACATATTTAATGTCCTTAGACACCATGTAAAATTTTTAGAGCCAGCTTGCTTAAATTCAAACACTACTCCGGTATTTGCTGGATGACCGGGAGAAAGTTATCTATCCCCCTGCCTCACTTCCTCATTGGTGAGTTGGGTGTCATATGGTATCACACTAGGAATGCAAAGGCAATGGTATTTATGAAGCATTTAGGACTGTGCTACATACACATATAATGAATAAAGAAAACATGACAGGTCCAAACTATCATCTCCACGGGGAAACAGGCGCTGCAACCAGGACACAGCTACATCGCACTCTTCCCCAAACACGGCCCATACGCTTTCCTCATGTGTTCTCACATGCTAGCAAAGGAGCTAGGACATGAGTGTCCCCATCGAATACACAGGAAACAGATGCAGTGGCAGATATATTTAAGGCCATGTTGGTACTGCCAGCGGAAACTGCATGTGACTACAAGACATCTGTGGTCATGAAATCTGGCTCAGTTCTATAACTTAGAATGGCAGTTTGGCTTCAGACAAACCCCTTGAACATCCCTTGACATCCCCAATGAGGAGGTACGTGAAGAATTCTAACCTTGTAACTGGACATCAGCTTAAAACCCATGCTCCCATACCAGAGTAAGGTATAAAAATGTCCAGACAACAGGTAGCCCTCAAGCCTCCCTACTACCCATGTGTTTGTGACTCAGCTAAATGGAGGGGCCCAGCCATGGCAGAAGTGTGAACACTGACTGGGGCTTCGGAATCCTGCTGGCCAATCTCTAGACCTTCCACTTATAATGAGAGAGACAGGGAGAAAATGCCAAATGGACTCAATAACCTTGGGTGGTATTGTGCAGTGACCAGAGGCTAAACTGTCTGGGGAAGGGAAAAGAGAACATACGGGGGGGGGCACCCTAGGATATAAATGGACCAATGAATACATCAGTGTTAACTATAAGATTAGATTCAGGGTAGTAGTGAGAGACTGGAAGGACTGGACAAAATGGAGAAGATTCAAGTTGACTTGGGGATCTAAGGTCAGTAGATTTGTGACAGGTTCACCACACAACGTAGAGCTGCTCACATGGTAAACCGAACCGAATAAAGTAGCTATTCACAGAAGTCCTGGGCCAGGGGCCAGGGGTCTTAGACTTTGCAGACACAGCAGCTTTTTGTTTCTGTTTCTCTAGAACAATCCCAAGAAGACAGAGGCCAATATTCGGGGAGACTTTTGGCTCCTGGGAGACCGGGGAATCAAGGACCCAGAAGGGTATTTCTACTTCCTAGCGCGGACAGACGATATCATTAATTCCAGTGGGTGAGCATTGTTTCTGGACCAGGACGGGTGAGCTTGGGTTTTGTTCTGCCTGACTCTCAGTCCTCGAGGTTGGGCGTCCTGCCTCCTCTGAAGGGTGTACTTTCACAGGTACCGTATTGGACCATCAGAGGTAGAGAACGCATTGATGGAGCACCCTGCCGTGGCCGAGACAGCTGTGGTCAGCAGCCCGGACCCTTCCAGAGGAGAGGTGACAGTGCCGTTGGGAAGCCCAGAGACAGTGTTGTATGGTGGTCAAGGACACAGATTCACAGGCTAGGCAGCTTGGGTTCAAATGTTGACCATCCTGCCCATGAGCCGGATGGCCTTCCCCAACCTGCTTAACCACTGTTTTCCTCAGTTTCCACATTTGTAAGACGAGGGATTGTCATGAGCATGAAATGTGGTAGATATTTGCAAAGTGCTGGGGACCAGACACAGCACCATAGCACACAGTCAGCTGGAAGGATCTGTTTCTTGACAAGAGTAGGGGAGGACTTGGTCTAGAAGATGCAGCCCTTGAACCATGGCATGATGCAGGAGGAGGACCCTGTAACACTGAGGTGACAGGGCTGTGCAGAGCTCACTGTGTGTGTGTGTGTGGAGAAGGCTTAAGGTGGGTGAGTGGATGCGGGTCCCAGCGCACTCCTTCATAGCACAAGCTTGGTAATGCCGTGTGACTGACAGATATGGACCAACCGCATGGCTCGTAAAATAATGACAGCCACTGGGAGAGCAAAAGAGGGCCTTCCGCTGAGCTTTGAGTAGCAGATGGTTTTATTTTACCTCCCATGAATTCAATGTGAAAACTTCATCCCACCCTACAGATGGGTAAACTGAAGTTTGAAGAGATTGAACAAACCATTTAAAGTTAGAGCCCCCAGTCTTGGCTTTCCTGTCCTTCCTCTCTGCGGCTCCTTTTCCCCTGGGAGTCCTTACTATCACGGGTGAACCAGGTGAACCCGGGGTCTCTCATCCTCATGTCTCCTTCCGAAAGATAAGTCCCTGGAGGACAAGTTGGACCATTGTCTGTTCTCACCCACTTTCAATATTTTCCCTTCCTTTGGCCCAGACGTTTGAATGGATGCAGGCATTTAGTTGTGGCAGTGGTGGCCGTCTTGATACTGATTTTGCTTCATCCCAAGAGATGAGTAAGTATTCTGATCCCACTTGGGTTCCATCCTTGCTGCAGGTGGTAAAGGCATTTGTGGTCCTTGCCCCTGAGTTCCTGTCCCATGACCCAGACCAACTCACCAAGTTGCTGCAGCAGCACGTGAAATCGGTGACAGCGCCCTACAAGTACCCCAGGAAGGTAAGGCCTTCGCCAGCTGTGTCCCCTGTGCTTGCAGAAGAACGCCTATTATATGTCTCTTCTTTGGCATGAGAACAAGGCCTCTGACTTAAAAGTCTTCCTGCAGTGACCAGAAACTCCCCACAAACCACCCAACAACTATTTTAGTGCCTGAAGATTGGCCACAGCCTTTGACTCGCTCTGAATTAAGAGCCAAATGTTTTCATAGAAGTTCACTCTCCATAGTGTGGCTTTGTAAAAATGTTCAGAACTGCACAGCTTTAGGTTGCAACGACAGAAATAGAACTTAAAATTTGCTGCTTGCATAATTGGCAAGTCCGTGAGTGGGCATGACCTTTGTCATGGTGAGTCCCAGGCATGGACAATGAGGTCAGAGATTTCTATTTCGTTTCTTCACTTGCCTTCTGGGTTGGCTTCATTTGTTGAAATGCTCTCTCTTTCTCTGAGGTGCCATCTTCTCCCAGTATACAGTCTTAGCGGCTTGGCAAACTAAAGTAAAGACATTGCAGGCATGTCCCCCCAAAGACCAATGAAGGTTTTGAAGTTGCTTCTTGCTGGACTAATTTGGGTACCTATTATTAAACCATTCTATGGGACCAGGACAATGGAGTATCCTGACTGGTCAGTTCTGAGTCATGTGGTCATCCTTGCAGAAAGTGGAGGAAGGATGGGAGAGAGTTCTTCCTTACACCCCAAATGTGGTCTAAGTGAGGAATAGGGAGTTCTCCTAGGAAAATGGAAATATTCCTTCTGGCAATGGCAGAATAAAGGGACGGCAGACGGGAGTGACAGAGCAAAGGGACCACAGAGGACTGCCAGCGACTTTCACTCTGGGCACTAAGACAAGTGCACTGCTAGGGCAAGAAGGCCGGGGCTGCTCAACTTCGCATCCCTGAGACAAAGAGCCCGAGCACCACTTCAAGGAGGAAGTAGGTATTTTTGGTTCATGGTTTCAGAAGTTGCAATCCCTGGTCAGCTGACTCCATTCGTTTTCGACGTGTGGCAAGGTAGGAAGGCCATGGTGAGAGGACATGGGAGAGGGAAGCTGTTCACCTCACGGCAGTCAAGAAACAGACCAACAGAGAAAGGGACTCGGGACGAGATAACCCATGACAGAATGTCCACCCCAAGGAGTCCACCACCTCCCAACGATGCCACCAGGTTCTGAAGTCACCAGTGAATTAATCCATTGAGAAGCCAATGAGCCAATCACACCCTCACAGTTCCTCCTCTGAACCCTGTACGAGCCTTCAACACATGAACTCTTTAGGAGATACTTCATATCCAAACCACAGCAAACCCCAGTTGCTGGATTTTTCACAAAACAAGAGTTTGTCCCAGAGAATGGGGAAAAATATTTTGAGGCTTGGATGGAACGTGAGAGGAACCATGTTAGACTTAGAGCCAATTAAATTCTTAGGTATCCTGTGTGCCCAGTGGCCTGCTACAGGTTAATTGTCATAGGTGGGCACTCTAAGAACGGACCCCAGGGAGGGGTGTTCATAAGCAAGGGTTTTAAGAAAGTGTTGGACATGTACCTCTGGGGAAATGAAGCATGGGAAGTGGGGGAGAAGGGCATAGTGAACGCACCTTGAGTTTTGGTCTCAGCTAGAACCTGGACCTCCCCATGGGAAGCTCAGAGGTCACTTCAGAAATGTGCTGAGTTGGAGTGAGGAGCTGGAAAGGGCCGTTATAACCCCATGTAGAACAGGCGTGAATGCACTCTGCTGTGAGAAGGGCCATGACCCTAGCAAGACAACAATCCATCGAAAAGTTACTAGAAAAGGGTTGGTGGGGAGCTGTGTCCTGTCCTCCTTTTTTGCAAAGGGACGCAGCTAAGTTATCAGAGCCCACAACCAGACTTTTATCCTCAAACCAAAAGGGGGCAGCACCACACAGTCTCAGGAGTCACACTGTGGGTCAAAATCCACTTCTGTTAATTGCCCAATAGCCTCTCTGATCTCGAGATTCCTCATCTGGAAAATGAGGTCGGGAGATGTTGATTTTCCCTTCTGTATGTGAGGGGTTTCTTTATTGCTAAAGATTAACCTGGAAGGTTTTTATTGTATATATGAGAGGGGGGATAGACAAAGGCACCTGGGGAGTCTGCCATGTTGCTAAAACAGCCTGGGAACTAGCGTGGGACTCTGATCTGTTGTAGGTTGGTTTGAGTTAATAGAGAACTAGATGTCCTTTCTAGATACGGGGGGCGGAGCGGTTACGATGTTAAGCAATGGACATGTAGAAGAGTGGCTGGAACAGAGTAAACATTTAATGAGTGTTGTTTTAAAGAAGTTACATGGGGCTGGAGAGATTCCTCAGCAGTAAAGAGTACTAGCTGCCCTTCCAGGGATTCTTTACTGGAGTCCCAAAATCCACAAGGCATTTTAGAACCAGCTGCAATGCCAGTTTCAGGGAATCCATCGCCCTCTTCTGGCCTCTTCAGGTAATGCATGCACGTGGTACAAAGACAAAACATGCGGGCAAAACATCCACACGCATATAACAAAAATGAATGGTTTTATTTTTAATTTTTAAAGAAGAAGCAAGATATCCAGTCATGCCATATGTGAGGGATTTTGAATAGCTACTGTACATTTTGTAAGACCAAGAAAGGGGACCCAGTCACACCACACACACAATGAGTGTATCACTCAAGTACTGGCCCTGTTCTTGTCCTCTAGAGTCCCTAAGGCAACAGCTTCTTTCCCCTACAGTGCCCTCCTTACCAGCCACATCCTCTATTCCTCGTTCACGGTAAACAGGGTAGCTTCCTTCTTAGCATCAAACTGAACTCTTCCTTGTGGCTTCCTTCCACTCCTTATGTCTTCCAGGGACCAAACGGTAAATATTTTACAACAGCTGGTCTTCGCTGCAATTATTCCATTTTGCCCTTCAAATGCTAAATCACTCAGAAACAATACCACTGTCCCTTCTAAAACAGGGTGACCAGTGGATAAGAAATCACCACAAATAAGAAAGTTACAGACTACCATGACTTTGTAGGCCAGAGATCAAGAGCAGGCTTTTGCCACAGGGTGGGGTTATAAAGCCAAAAACCATAATCACACCATGCCAGAGGCAAGCAGGACTTCAAAAGGTGCAAATGTTGATAAAAAATGATTTTTTTAAGTTGTAAAAGAGTGGACCTCCAAGTGCAGCTGCAGGGGAACGTTCAGCTGGACAGGGTGGGAGTGGGCAGGTAGAACTAGCTCGACAAGAATGAAATGGAACGACTTTGGGCAGGTCAGGGGTAGCAAACTTCTTGTAAACTACGAGCTTTCCCTCCTATGTATACTGTATCAGCCACTTTTCTCAAACTATGACCAAAATGCCTGGGAAAAGCCTCCTACAAGGAAGAACTTATGTTGGTTTCAGCGATTTCCATTCTTAGTCCTCAGCTTTGTTGGTTCCAGGCCCAGCATGAGGCGGAACACATGGTAGTGTCCGCCTGTGGAGGAAGAGGCTGCCCCTCACATAGAAAGTAAGCAAAGAGCAAACACAAGAGGGGCCAAGGCCGATATACAACCCCAGAGATAGTCCTTCCCTGTGATCTGCTCCATCCTTCTAGGCCCCAGCTTCCAGGGTTCACCACCTCCTAATAATACCACTGTGTTGTGGAATCATCAACGGGCTAAAGCATTCATTAACACAGAACATTCATGGTCTAATCATCTCTGGAAACCCATCCCTAGTCATCCCCATGAGATGCTCTTAGCTAACCTCCTAGGCTCTTGTCAATCAAATTAGGCTGACAAGATTAACCATCATATATGAATACCTCTGACAAATACAGTTTATAATTCAAAGGCGATAAGAAATCAACAACAAAGGTAATAAAATAAACCAATTAGAACAACCTAATGTTAAAAATTCACTTAAACTTACAAGTTATTTATTTCTAGAATATACATAGTCTGTTTTAGGTTGCAGTTGACCACAGGTAACTGAAGCCCACTGAATCCAAGCCATGGATGAAGAGGGACTAACTGAATGGCTGGGACTATGCTTATGTATTCTGCCCACAGGTTTTTCAGCCTCTGCTCCCTCCCAATGTGCTTTGAGCAAATTCCTTTCTCAACAATTCTTATGAAAGCATTCACTCAGCAGCTGCCAAGAATATAGGCTTTCTTTACCAGAATCCCAGTGAACACCTTTCATTAGCTCTGCAGACAACCCATCCCCAGATTAATGCCATAGCCAGCGGAGTCACTTAAGTGAAAGTCTCAATGAACTGTCAACATCCACAGGTTAATACTTGGGAATATCCGAGTGGGTCCTTCACTTCAAATGAGAGAACGGTGACATCAGTGAGGCTGTGTAGCTTGGCCAACCACAAAGAAGAACTGAGACAAAATTCAAAACCAGGTCCCCAGTTAGATGTCTATTTCAGATGTCTCTTCTAGCTCAGGTGAATGGCCACAGCTGCCATTCATGCGTGTCCACTCCATGAACAACCTCTTAATATCTCCACAACAACCTAAAGATATTACCGTCCCTTCGTGTACTTAATAGTTAAGTTGAGTCTTGGAGACGTCCAGGGACCTTCCAAAGTTGACTTGAGTAGGAACTGAAACCTACAGAGCTTGTTATGGAAGTTCAGGTGTCTGCCTCTGGACCACACCATGTTCATTTTACGGCTTCTCTTGTCAAGATTACATATAAAGTCCAGTGCTCTGGTCCTCCCTGCTCTGGGCTAGCCATCTTCTTCCTGCCCTGGTGTCCAGAGACCTTCTGAGGCTTCTAGCAGACAGAGCTGACGTTAGAGCATCTCCATACTTCCCCCTTATGTATCTAGACCCTCCAGCCTTAAGAGCTGATGCTTACAGCAATTCCTCAAAAAAAAAAAAAAATCCAATGCCACTGAGGTCAACCCACGCTGATTTGATTTCTCTCACCAGGTGGAGTTTGTCTCGAACCTGCCCAAGACCATCACAGGGAAAATCAATCGAGCGAAGCTCCGAACTGAAGAATGGAAAACATCAAGACAAGGCCAGGCCCAGTGAGACTCCCAAGGCCCTCACTGGGGTTCTGTCTTCCCCATTCTTTCCTGTGACTTCTCAGTCTTCCTATGGAGACAAAAGATTACTCATACAGAGGCGTGTGTGTGATTTCTGTCTTTGTTGAGTTATTAACACAGAACAATGACATGCGGGATGCTAAAAGAAGAAAGAGGGAATGAGAGATTTGCAGGGAAAAAAATCAAGTGAGAAAAATCTAAAACAGCAAGGAAAAGCAATTATAAATGCTAGTGAGCAGGAAGGGAGGAAGGAAGAAGGGAACAAGTACAATGGAGAGGGGGAGAAAAGAGAAGGAACTGGAGGGAAATTAGGAGAAGAGGAGACTGTGGGCAGGACACCGAAGTCTTCCCAGGTTGCTTCAATCCTTAGGAGTATCATGTCCAAAGGAGGAGGAAATGCCATTTACACAACATTTGTCATGCACAAAGGCACGGTTCTACACAAGTCACAGGCCATCCTGCTTCATACATGTGGCATCTGCAGGCTCAGCTTCTGCACCTCCCAACATGCCACTCCCTGTGGCTCACATTTCTTACTGTATCTACTCTTCCTAAAATCAATATTAAAATTGTTTCCAAATCAAAACTCTGTGGCCATTCTTTGGGTAGGAAGGAGGGGGGTTGTAGCGGCTTATGGACTGAGGAAACCATAGAGGACTGACGACTGACAGATGATGTGAATGGCTCGGTTACTATAGTTACCTGACCAGCAGCTCTACAGGTGCAAGGGGATGTTGAGGCGGCGGGAACATCACCTGTAACCTGGAGATCAAGGGTAAATGAGTCTTCTTGGAACTGGGCAATCAGGAGATGGAGGCGAAGGTTCTCAAGAGCCAGTGCCTCCTCTGAAGAACACTCGGACAATGAAAGAACACTGCTTACCAAACATTTGCCAGGAGTTAGCCACTAGCACTCTTTGACTAGAGCCATCATCTGAAGTTTCACAGAGGGGGAAACACAGGGACAGGTTCTGTCTGCGGAAGGCCTGTGCCGTGATCGTCATCCCTTAGCCCACCAGTATGTCTGCTTTGGCTTTTACAGTCTGTGTCAGTCAAAACTAAAACTAACTCCCCTTTTTTGTCAACCCCCACACATCACACACACACACACACACACACACACACACACACACACACTCTATCCCTATGAAAGTGTGAAAACCCAATACTCCAGATGTTTGCGTTAAAGAAAAGCTAGGGGCTGTTTACTCGGGCTTCACAGTGATTGCCATGTCCTGAAATGTTATAAAGATGGCATTAGCAAGGATAAAAAAAAATAATCTACGAACTAGCCAGTAAGAGTTGGAAATGAGCCCTGGTCTAAGTCTCTCATAAATATTATTTTAATCGAGCCTCATTGGGTTTCATATTATAAGCCTATTAGACTTGAAATGGTACTTTGTTTCGAAATATAAGACATTTCGTGAATTGTCAACAAGGACTCGTGAAGGAATAGGCAGCCGCTGGAAAGTCAAGGAAGCAGGCAGCCACTCCACCCACCTCCATGAGGGCAGAAGGTCACAGTCCCTCTCCTCTCACCCATCCGTGCTGTCCACTGTGAAAATCTAGGGTGGTGTTACACATGAGCCTTCCTCATTTCCTACCCCGTTAAGCTTCTTACCTTCCCACGTCAGTGTCCCCAGATTAATTCTCAAAAGAACAACATCAGTTGTTTGCATGAAGCCTGGGCATCACGTGACACAAATCCGGCTTCAGGTACCCAACATGCTGCCCTAGAAGAGATCTCTGAAAGGAAAAAGGGGCCCATGCCCCTTCACCAGCAGGTGAAGGAAAGTGCCGCCAAGTTGGACGACCTGAGTTCAATCTCCAAGGTTGAAAGAGAGAACCAACTCCTGCCCATTGTCCTCTGACCTCCACAGGTATACACACACACACACACACACACCCACACACCCACCCCCCCCACACACACACACACAGATAAGTAAATAATTATAGTGAAATAATAAAGAATAAAAAGAATTAAGTGTGGTATTAGACAACCTCTAAGGTTAGCGTCCTCTGGCTTTAGACACAAACTGCCCAGCTCCTGAGAAGCTTGCACATGCCCCTGGACCTTCTCCAGCGCCTCTGATCTCACTCCTCTCCAAAGTCTTTTCTTGATGCACGTACTCTTGGCTCATGTTTCATACTAAATTGTGATTGAAGGCTTAGATCTTAAATGGTCTTACTCAGATTTTATCTAGAGAAAACTCTATGTTCAGCCAAAGGCTTCTCCTAGTGGAGGACACTGGGCGGTTTTAGCTGAGTGACACTATCTGATCTAAGTAGCTGTTATTTTTGTCCCACGCTCTTCTCTTGATCCTGACTGGTCCTTCTTAACCTGTGGCCTACTATCATTATCCCCTAGTGAGAATGACTGTGTATATGGATGCATGTTCATGTGTGTCCAGGTGTGTGTGTCTGCGTGTGTATGAATGTGTGTGTGAAAGTGTGCTTGCACATTAGTGTTCACGTTTGTGAACACCAAAGGAAAATCTTGATTATCACTGTCGGGAATACTATGGATCTCCTTTAAGGGAGAATTTCTCACGGGCCTGAAGATCACTTAGGCTAGACTAGCCAGGCCTGTGGCCCCCGGGGATCCTCCTGTCCCCACCTCCCTAGCACTGGGGTCGCAAGCAGATGCTGCTCCTTTACTTTCTGTGCTGGCTCTCCTACCTTGAGGATAATTTTTACCACATTTCATTGCTGTGTCCAATGCATGAACCCCGCCTTGGCTGTTGTGCATAGTGAAAGCCCTTTGCCTTTCAGAGGAATCTGTGCTGTCCCTCAGTATAGACTCTGACTTCCTCCACTCCCCTCCATCCTTCCTGTGTATGGCCTAGACGAGTACTCACAGTAGCCTGTACCTTTAGTAGAGGCTAGTGTATGGGGCTGTGAAGAAGTCGCCAGTCCTTGTCTTTTCCAGCACATGATGGCGCTTGACCCCCTCATCCTCTGTTCTTCTTCTGTTCTCTCCCTGTAGTACCCTGACAGCGCCTTTTCAAAAGCAGGTGCATCAGCCGCCCGCCCCCTCACCATGCACAAGAACACCAGTCACGAGTGTGCATTAGGTCATAACAAATTAACTTAAGGAAGTGCAGATTAAAGCAGCAATTTTGTTATGCTTATAAACTCTGTGGGCTTGGAGTTTAAAAAAAGAATGGAATAGTTAGGGTTTTTGGTTTTGTTTTGTTTTTAATGTCGGTGCTCCAATACATCTAGGACCTACGGTTGAAGGATTTAGGAATTGAGAGAACTTGATGGATGTGCCCCCCCTTCTTCATATGTTGACTACTATATTTGTACTGAACCTTCTTATCCTGGATAAGAGGAGATCATGAAGGTAGGTCAGGAGGGAGTGGTAGGATTAGCAGCTTTATAAGAAAGGGGGGGGGGATCATTCTCTCCCGATCCTGTGAGACACAACAAGGAAGTAGGTGTCTGCACAGCACAAAAGTCTTGACAGAGAGCTAGATTATTTACCTGCTTCCTCATGGACTTCATAGACTCCAGAACTGTGAAAAAGAAGCTTCTGGTATTCCAGTTGCCCAACAGTGTCCAGTCACCTGTCATCTAGAAGGTTTCACTCACAAGGAACCTGAGTGGACTGGAATAACAAAGAAGAGACCTTTTATGTGGCCAGAATTTCCTCACAGCATGGTTGTCTCAGATTTCATACCTATGTAGGTAATTAAGATTAAATCATGGTAGGATTGTTGCTCAACTGAGAAATTGCAAGAATGGGGGGGGCCTTAGTTCAATCCCTAGACACCCCATAAAATAAAACTCTACATGTTATTAATCCTATCTCTGGAAGAGACAGACAGATCTTTAGGACTGACGGACCAGCCAACCTAACTTACTTAGGTCCCTAGCCACTGCGGTACCTTGTCCCCCTCAGGTGGTCAGCACCTTTGGATCAACGCCAGAAGTTCTCTTCTGGTTGCCACACACACCTGCACATACCTACACAAGATCAAATTTCCACCTACCCTCAAAGGTCAGAGAGGCCGCCAGTCACTGATATTGTCCCAGATTCTAGAGGAAGGGACAGGAATTCTACCTCTCCATGGGAGTCACAGAAGCCAAAGGCACATTATAAAACTGCACTCCTTCCCTAGCGAAGTCCTGTGCTAAGGCAAGAATGTCCAGTTCTGTGCCTAGGGAGACTTATTCCACTTGTCAACAGCCCAGCCTCGGGGGATGAACAGCCAGCTTACATCACTGAGGTAGTGACGTCACCTAAGGAGAGACTCGAATGCTCAAAGAGCTGAAGTAGACAGGGGGAATGTCACAGAGAGAGGGGAGATGAGAGAAAGGCTGGCCTTAATGGCTTAATTTGTTATGATTCATTATGACTCTGAGTTACAGTCTCTTGATTAGGACATTCTTGTCTAAATTACTTAAGGGACATCTCCAGATGTTGTCAAGTGATCGCTTTGTCCCAGTTTTTTTCTGAGGTAGGCCGTCATCCAACCTACTTTCAGGTTGGCACTTTGATAGCCACACAGACCAAGAATTTAATTTGCTTTTCCATTGCTGATGTATTTAGTCCAATAAGAGTAGAGGCCTGTAAACAGACTGTGAGAGCAACAGTTCAAACAATTGCCAAGAGAGGTCATGGATTCTATGGGACAATGGAGCCTGGTGCCCACTGTTGAATTTCTATACATGTTGAATTTGGAGCATGTTATTTTAGCAACCATATATATCTCTCTCCTAATGCTACTTCAAGGGACAGTACAACCAACAGGCAGACAATTAAATCCCCTGTGCAAGCAGCCCTGACACTCAGGGTGATAATATACTTTCCTATCCCCCCCCCCTCACACACACACATACAAAGAACAGGGCTTCCTCCTCTGCTAGGACAGACAATGAACTCTACTGTGGGGGAGAGCATGCAGCATTCTAATAGCTCCCCAAAATGCTGGAAAAATTCACATCAACCAAGCCTTCCTGTTGGGGCTGGCTAGATGACTCCGCAGCTGAGAGCACTGGCTGCTCTCTCGGAGGTCCTAGGCTTGCTTCTCGACCCAATGGTGGCTCACACCCGATCATAACTCTGCTTCCTTTATTTGAAGTTTTACCTCCTCAGGTACCAAGTGTGTATATGGAGCACCGACATTCATGCAAGCAAAACATCCATACAGATAAAATAGAATAAATGAATCTTCTTAAAATTAGTTTTTTTTTCCCCTAGAAATGCCTGGTGTCAACAAGCAGCGATGGGCAAGCCCTCTTTTTGGCTCCAGAGGAGCTTCAGGGGCAAAGCACTTGCTTTTGTGTTGAAGGTGTGAAGTTTCCCCACTTCACACCATCACACAAGTGTGATTAAAGGTGCATTCAGTTTCCTTTCTACAATGGAGATTCTGCATTAATCAACTTCTGTAGAGGAAAGTGTCTTAGTTTAGACACAGAGTTTCAGGATTCTCAGCCCATGGTGGGCTGGACTCGCTGTTTCAGTCCTGCCGTGAGGCAGCACCTCCGCCTACGCAAGCTTACATTACAGAGCAAAATGTCTCACCTCGCAAGCCAGCAGAAAGGGAATAAGGGAGGGCCAGAGCCTCATCCCCTTACTGTGAGTGTGCCTCCAATGACCAAAGATGCCCCACTAGGCCATCTCTGGGCCCTACCTCCTCTCAAGACCGCATTCCCGTTTTCAACATGAAGGACTCATAGGAAGCCAGTACCCAAGCCCGGTGTCTTCTCCACAGACTTGCTGTCAGCACATATTGAGAGACCTAAGACATAAGGTCCCCCAGGGAAGGAGAATCACCTCATTGGAGACTCTGCGGTCTAAGAACCGTGGCTGACTTGTCCAATGGCAGAGGAGGCTGTCATATCACACGTTAAGGATTTGGACTTATTCTAAAAAATAACACCATGAAAGCAGCTAACACGGGGTGAAGCCTGAGTCAACTATGCCTTTTTAGATAACTACCTTGGCGGCTGAGGGGAAAACGTGCTAAAGGAGAATTTGTAAAAGGGAATGGGAGGGGCTTAGAGAAACTTCTTTGTGGGATTTGTTGAATTAATGACTAAATAAGGGAGACAGTGTTTGAGGGAGGGGAATACTGAATGATGACTTCTGGGATTTCAACCCCACAGACTGGGGCCTATGGTCTCAGCACTTACTGAGAAAGGCGGTTTGAGCGGTGGGAATATTGTTTCACTCAGTGGCCTTGCTCATTCGGGTTAACAGTACTAGTTGCAAAATATTAATGTCTAGTATATTTAGTATCAATATATAGCACTGAAGAATTGGTCAGGAACTTAAGTTGGAGCTCAGAGAGAAATCGGGACTTTGAATGTAGGGTAGGTAATTTTCAACCCAGGAGAGTATGGAGATGGGGGAAGGAGAGGAGCAGCAGGTTACTGAGAGCAAGTTCTTGAAGAGATATAATACCTAAGGGTTCCAAAGAAGAAGGAGAGCCCATGAACACGAGGGAGACAAAAGGCCAGTGAAGAATCAGAAAGAGGGAAGGGAAAAATCCTAAAACAGTCTAACAGCACCGCCAAGAACAGCCGCAGCAAGAACTGAAGAGGGCCCATGACATCGGTGGCAGAATATTCGCGCACTTGTCTCCCTCCCGCCACCAACATTCAGTTCAGTGCGTGGGTCAGAACACTGATAGCTGTTGGCTGAGCCGGGGCGCATGAAAGGGTAGACGCAACTAGCTCTGTCTACACTTTCAATAAACGTGGATGAGGAAAAAGGAGCGAGAGAGAAGTTAAAGATTCAGGGTTGTTAAAAAAAAAAAAAAGATTCAGGGTTGTAACCTATGAAGGAAGCAGGGGCTCAAGCCCTCATGTGTTCATGTGAACAAACTCTCATGTGTTCTACCCAACAGTCAGTCCCTTCTCCAGTTACCCACCCCATCCATTGCTGTAGAAGCCTGTTTAGAATTGCCGTGAGTGCTGGGCGGTGGTGGCGTACGCCTTTAATTCCAGCACTCCAGAGGCAGAGGCAGGCGGGTTTCTGTGAGTGCAACGCCAGCCTGCTTTACAGAGTGTGTTCTGGGGTGGGGGATGGCTGTGAGCCCAGTACAAGAGCAGGAGTTATGGCTAAACCAAAATCATCTTCCTAGAGTCCACTAGAAAGCTCCACTCTGCCATCTCTAGGTTTCAATGGCAAAGTCTATTGTTATTCCTCAGCTCTCAACGCCCCCTCCACCCCAAGGGAAGATTGCAGAGTTCCTGGGGCCCTGAAGTTGAGCACAGTCCTCATCACTTGTGTCATCCTGGTCTCACCTATCTGCGGCCACCTGTCCCATTAATAAAGTCGCACTAGAGAGCTACTCCCAACCAAAGACTTGTTAAAGCAGAAGAGAGACCACAGCTGCTCCCTGCCCAGAAGCTGCTGACCCGAGGAAGGAAAGGCTACGTTGGTGTAACTTTCAGAAATTTGAAAGTTGCCTGTTCATGCAGCGCTACCATAGCAACAAATCTAGTGAAAATTATGTTGACCCTTGTAGCAAAACTAGTTTCAAATACTTGGCAGCAAACTATGACCTAACAGGATTTAGCAAAGCTAACAACTTGTGTTTTCATAAGTATTTAGTTTCACTTGTTTGTTGCACTTCAAAACTGGAGTTAAGATAGAAGTTTTTTTGTTGATTTAATATTCCTTTCCTTTTTAAAAGGTTGAGGGTTTTGAGAAATAGTCGGCGCTTGAATACCCCCTGCTACACACACATACACACACACACACACACACACACACACACACCATGGACCAAGCCCCCCACTCCCCATCCTTAGCCCTGAAAAAGAAAGTAAACAATGTAAAAAATTTCACCAGGAAATGAAACAAAGGTAAGCCATCCGAGCCAGAGTTTGAGAAATACTAGAGTCAAAATAGATCGACAATTGATCATGAAAAGAGGAAGTCCAAAAAGCCCCATATGGGCAGGGCACACGGTGTCGCCTTACCTAAAAGGAAGTCGATGGGGCATTGTGGGAAAGTCGCTCACCTTCAGAGCTGAAGGTGATATGTCCAGTTCTCTTCTCACAAAGAATACGCTGCCCATCAGATCCTCAGTTTCCTCATCTGCCAAAAGCAAGTGATACAGTTCTGTGCGGGTTCCGGTAAGCAAGCGGGAGAGAGTGAATGTGTGAGGATCCCTGTAGAGGGGCAAGGCAAGGGAACTGAGGCCCTCGCCTGTCAGGGGTAGTGAGGCCTGGGATGCCCAATAGGCTGCACGCAATAAGGTCAGAAAATGACTGCCTGCTTCATTTTGGCTTCCTTTGCTCAGCCCACTGCAAGAGCCTGTCTGCTGCATAAGGGAGCTGGAGGGGAAGACATGGGAGCTATGGGTAAGAGTAGGCCATGAGGACACTGGGATCCTCCATTTTGATGGAATCCGGTCTTTTTGTTCACCTCCTACCAACTCTTTCCATGTCCCAGCTGGGTACTGACAAAGAAGAAGGTCCTAAAAATCAGAACAGAGGAGCGCTCTGGGGATGTAGGCAGGGTGAAGAAGGGCCCAGCCCACTGTTGACAGGTCCAGCTCTTCCAGCAAGCAGAGCATTGAGACTGGTAGAAGAGCATGCCACCTAAAGTCTGTCCTACGGAAGAACTCCCAGGGGGCGATGCACAACTCTCCAAGTGATGGAGAAAGGACATTGGTTAATTATAATAAAGAAACTGCCTTGGCCCATTTTATTGGTTAGAATATAGGTGGGTGGAGTAAACAGAAGAGAATGCTGGGAAAAAGAAGCTGAGTCAAGGAGTCGCCATGATTCTCCTGCTCCAGACAGACACAGGTTAAGATCCTCCCTGGTAAGCTAGCTCGTGGGCTACATAGAATATTAGAAATGGGTTAGAACAATGTGTAAGAGCTAGCCTGTTGCGGGAGGTCCTTCCGCCCCTCCAACCAATAGCTGCTGTGATACCAGCCCATTGGGGCATGGTCTCTCTCCCTTTAAAAAAGCGGCTATTTCCTCTGCTCGCTCTCTTCACTTCCTGCTCCGCCGGCGACTAGACTCCTTTCCTGGCTGTGCAGATGGCTGTTGTCTGGGACTGTGATCTGTAAGTTTTTTCCACAAAATACCCAGAGACTATTTGCAATTTTAAAAGACATTGATCTTGAAATTTAACCATCATTTTACTTTCACAGGATCCCCCAGAAAGAACGTCGCCCCCATGACAGCTGGAAGTAATTCTAGAGGACAACGTCCCCTCTCCCAGTAAGGTTTGCCCCTGGGTTTAGGGACATCATTTAGGGGTTGGGAGGTTGGGGGAGGAATTTTATAAGCTCAGGGATCATTTTGAAAAAAAAAAAAAAGAGGAATGATGGGATAATAGATTTATAATCGTGAGTTACTGTTTTTAGACAAATATATTGATATCGATTTTTGTATATTGATACAAAGTTAAATTATATTGACTATTGTATGCATGCATGTTTCCACCTCTGTTTAAAACATTTTTTATGTATTGACATATATTGTATTGATATATATATTGTATATATTTACCATATTGCAGTGTACATTTCTACCTCTGATTAAGATACTTATATATTGTTTGTATATTGTATGTGTATATTTGTATACATATTGCAATGTATATTTGTACATTGTTTATATTTGTAGGTCATTGTCCTCATTTGTTTCACAGTCGTTATTGTCTTAGTCTTTAAGTTAGATAAATGTTGAGAATTATATAGATTAATAGTCATCTAAGTTTGTCATTTATAATTAGATTAATCAGGTTCTTTAGATATATAGAGATTATACTCAGTATAGATAGATAATCTTCAACTTCTTCAAAGAGCTGTAGAAAATGGCCTTTAATCTAACTCAGAGTTTTGTGGTAGTGAGACACAATTGCTCCTGGCAACACC
>NW_026067926.1:5919903-5975441 GCF_014885135.2 Alexandromys fortis | reverse complement strand
ATGCCCATACCTCAACCACTGACAGAGATACAGAGCGTGCATCAATGGATAAAACAGGACTGTCATATCCTGCCAAGACAGGGTAAGATAGTTTTGAAAAGTTGCTTGCCTTTGAAAATGGTATGTCAGTTATGTTAGGCCTTAGCCAAAGTTGGTTGCTTCAACGCTGCAAACATGACTTTGGGTGATTGCCCAGGTAGCTAGTTGTCTCTATGATTTGTTGCATGTTTTGGAAGTTGGTTTACTGAACTTCCTAATTACCTAGGTAACATTATTTCCCTTCTCAGATCTTCGATGGGGTTGAAGACTATATAAATGTAGTTACTTTTCTCTCACGACTTGGCCAAGTTATTTATTATACAAGACCTAAGCTAGTTAGAATAGGATATTTGTACTTATTGTATATAATTTCGTAGTAGGTTTAGAACTCTCTTACTTAAACAAAGGGGGGAGGTGTTGCGGGAGGTCCTTCTGCCCCTCCAACCAATAGCTGCTGTGATACCAGCCCACTGGGGTGTGGTCTCTCTCCCTTTAAAAAAGCGGCTATTTCCTCTGCTCACTCTCTTCACTTCCTGCTCCGCCGGCGACTAGACTCCCTTCCTGGTTGCGCAGAGGGCTGTTGTCTGGGACTGTGATCTGTAAGTTTTTTCCTCTTTAAATAAATACCACCCTTTTAATCATAATTCCAAACTGGTGTGGCATTGTTCGTGACTTAAGCCTTCATCAGCCAATAAGAAGCTGGAACTAGCTGGGCCAGGCAGTGTTTAATAGAATACAGTTTCTGTGTAATTATTTCGGGCATAAGCTAGCCATGTGGGCGGCCGGGTGCCAGGAACGCAGCCCTGCCACTCATATGGCTACATCCAAGCATGGTGGTTGCTTCATCATGTGTTTACCTTTGCCAGTATAGAATACTAAAGACTGTTCCAAACGCTAGCGTAGCGTTTTAAGTCATTACCCATTGTCATCTCTCCCCACCTACAACTATTATGTCAGCATTTGGTGCTTCTTTCTAACTGGGGGGGGGGGGCTAAATCTGGTAGGAGGCAGAGCTGGTCCTCTTCCTCCTTAGGGGGGGACACACTACTTGTGAGCTCCCTACTGGAGCGCCCTCTGGTCTCCAAGAGTGTTCTTTCTTTATTCCCTGGCAGCCTGGCTGGCGCAGAGTCCAAGGAAATCTCTTGCATTGACAAGCTAGTTCTATGTCACTTGGATAGTGACAGTAACAAGCCGGAAGGCCGAAGTTTCTAGAAACCAGTGTTTCCCTCAATGCTTTGGTCTTTTACGTGAACCTGCTGATTTCAAAGTTTCATTTCTTCCTTCATCAAAGATTTCAGTTGCTCCGGTCAGGGGTGTGCCCAGATTGACAACCTTACCAAAGTTGCAAGGTGCTCAGACTGAAGCCAGGCAGACCAAGAAAGGTTCAAGCAAGGTTCAAAGGCATCGGTTTACAGCTAGTCTGACCACCAGGCGGCGCTCAAGTCCTCGTTTTTGTTTATTCAGCTGCCGGTGTGTGGGTTTTGGTTCTGAACAGTGTCCTGTGCCTTGGGGGATACTGTTTCACAAACAAGGCTGGTGCTATGGCTCAGCCAGTAAGTCTGATAGCGATCCCCAGAATCCACATAAAAACTGGCTGGTTTGCACATCTGAATCCCAGCACTCCTCTTATGAGACGAAAAATAAGAGTCAGAAGGATAGCCCTGAAGCTCACCAGCCAGCTAGCCAAGAGTACACTGGTTGGCCAAAACAAGAAAGACCCTGCCTAAATGAGGCTGAGAGCGGGGTGGGGGGGGGGGGGACAGCCAGGAGAGCTGTCCTCTGACGCCCACACCCACAAGCACCATGGAGTTTAAACTGTAGTTGTTAGAGGTGCCAGGAAAAAACACACAACAGACAATTAAGGAAAAATTAACAAACACTGGCAAGTTCCTGTGTTTCAAGCAATGAGATATTTGTGATAGTGACAGCTTCCTGTCTTAACAAACCTGCTTCATGCAGGTTTCTTGTTTCTGACACTCAAAACCGATTCTACCATCATTCCTACCCTGTTAGGGGTCGCTGAGAAGACCACTGTTGCTATGACGGGTCACTGAGAAACTCAGGAATGGGCTCCACTCCCTGGTGTGTTTGTACTTGCCTAGAGTAAAGAGGGCTTCTTTTATCCACTAAGAATGATGTCGTAACCAAGAAGAGAAATCCGAACACAGATAGAGGCAGACACAAGGAAACACCGGTGGACATGAGGATGCCAGTCCATCAGCTAATGAGAGGGGCCTGGGACTGAGCCTGGCCTCACAGCCCCAGAAGGAACCACCCATGCCAATACTGCTGGATATGGTTAAATTTCAGAGCTGTGAGGCAATATATCTTGTGATTTAAGTCTCTTAGCCTGTGTCGTTTTGTCCCAGCACCTTAAAGCAGAAAATGAGGACTAAGAGACAGTGAAAAACGTAATAGAAGGCCCAGAATTTGCAACAATGACCACCCTACATTTGTAAGCCTTTGGCGGGTTTGGATTTAGTTTTTATTTAGTTTTAGTTTGAAACTTTTTAGTGTTATTGAAGTATAACTGATAAATTGATGCATTGTATATATGTAGGGTATATACATGATATGTTAATACAGATATATATTGTGAACTACCAAAAATTAAGCTAACTAGCTTATATATCACTTTGCATAATCTCTCTCTCTCTCTCTCTCGTGTGTGTGTGTGTGTGTGTGTGTGTGTGTGTGTGTGTGTGTAGAAACTTCAGATCTATTCTCTTCCTGAGGGGTGTGTGTGTGTATGTTTAGACACTTCAAATCTATTCTCTTCCCTGAGGTGTTTCAACTGGGCTAAAATGAATTGACTGCCAACGTGTGGGTTTATTCTAAGATCCACTCTGTTCCACTCA
Organism: Alexandromys fortis; assembly: GCF_014885135.2. Taxonomy (NCBI): domain Eukaryota; kingdom Metazoa; phylum Chordata; class Mammalia; order Rodentia; family Cricetidae; genus Alexandromys; species Alexandromys fortis. The sequence goes on along the minus strand of NW_026067926.1, from coordinate 5,972,544 downwards.
TGCATACACCCACCATCAAGTCAGAGTTACGTTTGTTTGATCACTAATGTTCTGCAGCATATTCTGAAATCAGATATACAGCGCTTTTGGCTTTGTTATTTAGCCAGTCAAGGTCACATGAGTTGGTTGGAATTTTTATAAGTATTGTAATTGAATCTGCAGATCACTGCATATACTATGAAACTTCAGTTAGTATATAAAATAAATGAAAAAATGTTATTTAAATAAAATAAACTAATAAAAATTCATAGCACCATGGCACTTTATTGGCAGTAGCTGTCGACATCATTGTTCAAATTATGTATAAATTCTAACTCTCAAGTCATCAATTAATTTCTGCATAAATTAAATTATAGTCTCATATTTTATAGTTTCTGCCTATAAGACTGTCTCTGGAAAAATGTTTGTTTCATTTTGTGACAAATATGCTTACTTTCCCCTTAAATTCATTTATTTTTCTTCTTCAATGTATCTCGTTGTCAACGTAGGTTCTCTTCCATTTCCCTGAGCTTCTGTAAGGTGAGCCATTGGAATTCTTCTGGCAACCCGCAAGTCTCCAGTTCCTGTGGTAGGCAGCTACAAGCTTGATATTTTTCTCTAATGATGTTAGGTTTGCCTGATTCCTTTTTATTCAGTGTATTGACCTGTACCTTTAAAGTTCCTTAGAAAGTGTTTTTAGCCATTTTGGGTCTTCTCTTAGATCTCTGAGCTGGTGGCCTTGCCTTTGGGATCACAAGCAAACATTCTTAGAACCAGTCCCCTGACTGCTGGCTGCTATCCCTTTTCAACAAGGACCCTAGTAGACCTGGGTTCTGTATGGTCTGTGGTTGGACTAGGCTGTCTCCAGGACCTAAAGCAAGAGGATTAGGGTTTGCTCCAGGGTGCAAAGCAGATCTCTTATTGGTTTGCAGACGAGTGTAACTTCCTCTAAGTCTCGGGTAGGACTGCTGTTGGATCATGGAGTGGTTCCTGGGACAGACAGTACCAATGCAATCTGAGGCTAAGAGGGCCCACAACCAAGCTGCAGGGCTGCTTCAGGATCTAAGAGACAAAGTCTCTAAGACCATCTCTGTATGCATATACCCAGAGTTCAGACTGCTGTCAACCTGCACCAGAAAGAAAGTGGAGCTGAGATTTGGGGTTATTCTAGGGTCTTCTGAGGAATGGAGGCTGACAAGCCTGCCCTGAAGAGTAAGCTGGGTTTATCTTCTGTCATAGTTTGGCAGAGTTGCTGCCAGACCACAGCTTAGGGGTTGAGGTTTGGGTCCCTTAAGCCTGCTTTGCAACTGAAGTTGGTACATGTGTTCCCAGAGTTGCAACCGGGCAGGTCTTAGCTATGTTTTATGCAGGGAAGATTACTATTGGAGTAGAGACATGTTTGGGGGCCTGTTCAGGAAATACTGAGGTGCTAAGATTAACAACTCTGCCCTAGGGACCAGCATAGGCTCACTTCTCTCTTCATCTGTAGGTGACAGTGGCTTACCACACGATAGCTGAGATGAGCTGGGGCCAAATTAGAGTGTCGTTTCAAGATGTGTGCAATTGAGACTGAATGAAGCAGACCACCTAATGTGCTAATGAATGTGACTCACTTCTGGTCCCTTGGCAAAGCTTTTGACACAGAAGGATTCAGCCAAGGCTACAGGTGGATGGCGTTATTTCTAGGTCTAGAACCTGCACCACAGCTTGACCCTGGGGCAAAGTGTGTTCACTGACACCAGTCGTCCAGATCATAGACCGTTGGGGTGTCACAAACTCCTACCCAAACTCTAAGACTTCTGCAGAAGTGCTTTGGGTACGTGAAGGAGGGCTTCCTCATGAACTACCCGGGTGAGGTCTAGCCTTGTCCATGCTCTTTGTCTCCTTTTGTTATTTTCTCTGTCTGCTTTTACAGCTTTCTCCATTTCCAAAAACAGTTATGTCTTCTCTCTTCCTCTCTCTCTTCTTCCCTCTCCCAGTCCCCCTTACTTCCCTTCTCCCCCTCCTCCCTCTATCCATGTGCGTTTTGGGGGTGCACTTGGAAACCAGATCCCCAGGAGCTGGAGCTACAGGTATTGAGAGTCACTTGACAAACTAAGAACCAAATCTGGTCTCTGTAAAGATCTCTCTAGCTGCCATCTCTATTTTTATTAAAAATAAAAGTGGTTTTATGTCTAGGTGGTTTGCTTTTTATATTTCCACTGTTGGTACTTTTTTTCTGATATTCTAAGAGCCCATAAACTCATGTTTTCACCAAAATCTGAGATAGTTTGGGCCATTATTTTTTCTCTTTTTGCTTTCTTCTGGCCCTTCATTAATGATTCCAAGGTCCATTCTCAGTTTCAAAGTTCTCTCTATTTTCCTGAGTGGCCACACTTCTGATCTAATTTCAGGTTCACTGACTTTCTTTGATCATCTTGAATATGGCAGGAAGTTGAGCAATTAATCTTTAATTTAAGATAACAAGAAAAATTTAACCAGTTAATAATTCCCAATTAAAAATTCTATTTCTCTGCTAAAAGTTGTTTTTGTTTCTCTTTAGCATACTTGCCTTCAGTCCTTAAACAGCTCCTACCGTGTGATATTTCTTTTGTGCTGTAACAAATAAAGCTCACCTGAAGATCACAGAGTGTGGAAATAGCCACGTTGGTTAGCCATAGAGGCCAGGCAGTGGAGGCACACACCTTTAATCCCATCACTCAGGAGACAGAAGCAGACGGATCTCTGTGAGTTCAAGGCCACTGTGGGCTAAACAAGATTGAATCAGTCTAAAAGAGACACAGAGCTCTCTAAAAGAGATTAGAGTGGTGGCTCACACCTCTAATCCCAGCAGTAGGGAGGGGGAGATGGGAAGTGATATGGCTGGGCCAAGAGGAATATAAGGCGGGAGGAGACAGGAGCTCAGGCTTCAGTCTGAGGTTCCATAGAGACAGCATTCGGTCTGACGACTTTTAGAGACAGGGTACCCCATTCTGTCTGAGGATTTCGTAGAGGTAAGAACTAGTGAATGGCTGCTCTGCTTCTCTGATCTTTCAACTTTCACGCCCTAATATCTGCCTCTGGGCTTTTATTATTAAGACCAATTAGAAATCACACTACACTCTAGAGCATTTATTAAAATTATTATCTACTAATCCCAATCTAGGTCACCAATTTTCCCCACTGATGCCCTGTTATTCTTGAGAATGGGTTATGTTTTTTAAAGTTTTTTTTTTTATTTTACCCCATTCCCATCCTTCCGTCTCTCCCTCTAATCCTCCCATGCCCCCCCCCCACTCCCTCTTAAACTCACGACCTCTCCTTAAACTATTGTTACACACACAGGCAGACGTATGTATAAGAGCCCATTTAGTGTTGCCTGGGTGTGTTTAGGAATGATCACTTGGGATTTAATAACCTGTTGGGGGAGGGGGGCTCATCTCCAATTCTCCCTCTCTCCGCAGCCATTCATCGTCTGCAGCCCTTTGCCTGGGGATAGGACCTTGTAAGATTTCTCTCACCAACACTGGAAGCTGTCATCCTCCAGATCTTCTCTAAGCAATCTTTATGATTTCGTGGGTACAATTTCCCTGTCATAGACAGAAGACCCCGTATCATTGCAGACATGCCGGTCCTCTGGCTCCTACAGCCTTTCTATGCCATTCCCAGCAGTTTTGCCTGAGCATGAGGTGTAAGAGCTGGGCTGCAGATGTGTCAGCTGGGGTCGCACATCTGCAGTCAGTTGTTCTCTGCATTTGGTCTGGCTGTGGATTTCTGTAATGGTCCACATCTGCTTCACATAGAAGCTTCATTGATGAAGAACCCCTTACCTTTGGGACTAAAGATAACTACTTAGAATGCAGCTGGAAGTTATGCTGGTTTAGGAAAGTGGCAGAAGCAGGTTCTCCTCTAAGGTCTGTGACCTCATCACCCACAGGCAGTTGACTGGGTTTGCAGTACTAGGCACGAATTCCCTCCTACTGAGCAGGCTGTAAGTCCAATTAGACAGCTGCTGGTTGCCCCTAGTTATAAATGCCACTATTGCGCCTTTGGAAGCATCTTCCTGATGCTGGCTATTGCTGTGTTTTGCAGGCTTTAGAGCTGGGTAGGACTATCCAATGGTTTCCTCCCTTCATTGGCGTAGATTCAGACAGTGTGAGAGCTCGTCCTCAGGGAAGAGTCTACCAGGTCCGCTTCAACGCAGTTCCTTCTAATTTTGTGTCTGAAATACATGGTCTCTTCATCAATGGGGTCTTACTTTCAAGTCTGGCAGAGGTGGGCAATTAAGGGCAAGGCAATAGCCTACATTATTTGGAGGGGAGCTTTGATTGCCCAGAAAAACTCTGAAATAGCTGTAGTGCTTATAAATCTGTGGTGTCTGTCTATTACATCTGTGTATCTAAAGCATCTGAGTGTGTCTGAGTGTCTATACATCTGTGTATCTATAGCAAATGAGTGTCTGTGGTGTGTACGGTGGAATCCAGGACCTTACATGTGCTGGGAAAATACTCTACCACACTCCCAGCCTTAGTAATCTTGGATTTTGTGCTGAACCTTATTGTTAATAGTGAAGGTTTTAGGTTTCGTTTTGTTCTTCTTAAATTCTCTCTGTGTGTGTGTGTCTGTCTGTCTGTCTGTCTGTCTGTCTCTCTGACTTAAACAGAGAATGAATTTGGCCATACTCATAGTTGAAAAACAGTTTGCTCCTTGCAATGTTTAGCAATTAAAATTATACACCGTTCCTTCACCCCAAGGCTACAGAGACTCTGAACATCAGAAACCAACTAGAAACTTGTGCAAAGTCTACTCACAAAATCTGGGTTGTCTTTTGCTTTCCCTTTCTGGGTTTTGTCCATGCAGTGAGACCTCCACTTGAATTCATTCTTTCTTCCCACATGAAGGTAACTCTAATTTCCATCTGCTTCAGTTGTTCACGAATACCTTCTGATGTTCTTAATTGCAGATGGTTAATCATTGATATCTGTTAGAATGTTGCTTTGCTTGCTTGTTTGTTTTGAGACAAGGTTTCACTGTGCAGCCCTGGATGACCCAGAGCTCACTATATAGATCAAACTGACCCCTAACTCATGGAGTTTCTCCTGCCTCTGCTTCCTGAGTGCTGGAATTGAAGACATGCATGCACCATGTCTGACCCTGGAATGCTGATCTTACAGAAATCATTGCTATAGTTCTGCTCCTAGCTGTGAATTTTTTGATGAAATTCTTCCAGCCTATGGTGTGCATTATCCATGTATAAGTTTTAATTAAGTTAAAAAATAACTCCCTAAATGCTATTGTGTAGTAAAATACCTTAGGGGTTCCGCGAATAATATAAAAGGACATTTTCTATTTGAGTCGATGCACAAACTCCAGTCTGAGCTTTGTTCTTCCCCAAACTGTTGACAGTAGAACAAGACATGTTGACAATAGAAATCAAGACAGAGGGTTTGCCAAGGGCTGTGTGTTCCTTTAGTTGGAGCTATTTCCAGGATGAATGTGTGGTAGTGAACATAGTGGCAAACAGATAAGAGTTACATCCAGATAAAACTAGGTTCAAATGCTCTGTCGTTTCCTGTCTGTATTGAGCTTAGCCATTTGACTGGAGTTCCTAATGTCAACATTCACATTAGTAAAATGGTGCTGATGATAGTAACTTCCATATAGTCTTTTATGATGTGACTTGATGCAATGTAAACGGAGTGGAAGCAAGCTAAGCCCATATTATTTAGTCACTGTGGTGGTTTGAACGAGAGTTGCCCTCCTAGATTCATATATTTGAATGCTTGGTCCCCAGTTGGTAGAGTTAGAACTGCTTAGGAAGGATGAGGAGGTGTGGCCTTGCTAGAAGAGGTGTGTCACTGTAGGTGGGCTTGGAGGTTTCAAAAGCCCATTCATTCCAGGCCCAATCTTTCCCCGCCCACTCTCTGCCTCTTTCTTGTGGGTAAGTTATAAGCTCTTGGCTACTTCTCCAGCACCATGCCTGTCTGCCTGCTGCCACACTCACTACCATGGTGGCCATAGACTCTACTTCTATCTCAAACCATGACCCCCAAATTAAATTCTTTCTTTTATACGTTGATTCAGACATGGTGTCTTAAATAAATAAGACAGACAATGAAAAAAACACATATCAGAAGGCTTTGCTATATGTTTAAATGATCTGTGTTTACAATTTCTTTGAGCGAGAGGATAGTCATTAGTAATGGGGCTGGGGACGCAGCTCAGTAGTAGAGTACTCACTTGCCCAGCATGTACAAGACCTTGGGTTCAGTCTCCAGCACTGAAAAGACAGAGAGAGTGAAAGAGAGGGGAGATGGAGGAAGGAAGGAAAGAAAGAAGGAAGGAAGAAAAGAAAGGAGAAAAATGTTAAAAAAAAAAAAAAAAAAAAAAACATGCAGAGCCCTCAAGATGACGTAGTAGGTGAGGCTGCTTGTCGGGCAAGCTTGATTACCTGGAATTCAAGACCTGCTGCCACACATCCATCATTCCAACACTCTTAAGGCAGGATGGAAGACAAAGACAAGAGACTTGCCTGGCAGCTTGAAGGCTGGGTATCCTGAAATACACGGGCTAGCAGAAAAACAAGCAAGTCTGCCTCAATACAATAGAAAACAAAAAAAGAACTGACTTCTGATGTCTTCTGACATGTACACCACCTTATTCACACACACACACACACACAGAGAGAGAGAGAGAGAGAGAGAGAGAGAGAGAGAGAGAGAGAATAAATTTTAAAATTTAAGTAATGAAAATCTTGACGTTTGTAGGTCTCGAATAGCAAAGGTATTGATGTGAATAATACTTGTTAAACTTTATGTCAACTCTCTGGCTGTGTTGCATGAATATACCTAAATTAAAAAAAAGGAACAGATTGTTTCTGCCCTCTCCCTATTCCTCTCTCTGAATAATTAACAATAACAGCACTTTTAACACCTATTAGATGCTCCAAGTAGTGTATATATAACTTTTAATTATCACAACAATCATATGGAATCAATTCTGTTGCTCTCATCTCCAGATGAGGAAATCGGAGCAGGTGTATAGTAAGGATCCATATAGAACACTGACCTCAGCTGTGCGCGTCTAGTCTGAAGTCTCTGCAAAGTAAGAGCTTCCATTTGAAAAGCTCTTGCTGTGAGGAAATGTGTTGTAATTTTAAAAAGTGGTGCACGAGAAAAAGACACGGTGTGACAGAACTCACCTGAAGGGGTTTTTACTAGGGGAAAAAGAATGGAAAGGGGGGAGAGGCAAGAGGAGCCCCGCCCCTCTGGAGACGGCGCAGAAGAAGACAGGAGAGAGGGAAAAGCAGAAAGACAGGCAGAGAAGGGGGGGCAGGTAGAGAGAGAAAGAGATGGGAGATGGCAGGGTTCTTTTAATCGGGAACGCAGTGAATGTGCACAGGAGGTGATCTTAGCGGCTGCAGCTGAGGACAGATTTTGTCAGGACCTCAAGGGCAGGCCAGTACAGACGCCTGACTAGCAAAGCGTCTTCCAAACCTTATTTCACATCAAATCTGAGGTGAATGAGAAAACCACTGATTTCTTATTATGGGCACAACAAAGACCAGCCTACAGGAAGATTTTGTATTATTCCAGAGACAGTTTGTCCCAGACCTGGTTGATAAGACTGACCAGGGAATGGAAAGACAATGAAAGTTCTTTCCATCCAACCAATGCCCAGCTCCTCAGGAGAAGAACAGCCTCAGTTCTTCATATATATTCCCCAGGTGAAAAACTAAAATCAGAAATGGAGGCACAGAAGACACCGCAGAAGCAGAAAATTATTGAGAGACTTGAGCTGGAAAAAAATTAGCTTAGATGAAATAACATTCAATCCTGTCCTGCCTTGTATCATGCCCCCTGTGTCTCTAGGAATGTTCTGGTACAGCTTCAACTTCTGTGTGTTTGTGTATAAATCAAGAACTGCTGTGCGTATCATTGCAGAGGTCAAAGCCTGAGACTCTTGTTGTTGTCTGCCTGTCTATCACAAGGCATGGAAACCTCTGGAGAGCAATAACATTGCATGGCATATCCAACACCAGGTCTGTACCTAAAAGATGCTCAGGAAGTGTCTGTGATGACTGAATCCGTGGTTCTTTATTGGGTTACGGGAGTTAGTGTGTAGAAAGGGGGAAGTCTAGGATGGAGATTCCACAAGGTCATCTAGAAAGGATGACCGACGGTGTCTCCGCCACTTCAGGCTGTCGTGTCTCTGGGCAGCCTCCAGCAGAGTTGAATCACAAGATAGGGCAGATTAGTAAGTATCCCCTAATGTGCCCAAGACCGGGAGTGGTTTTTGTTCACTGCAGAGTTCGCCCGCAAACACTGGGAAGGTTCTACAGAGTCCTTTCCCCTAGCTGGCTGCCCCTTCCGGAAGCCAGCACTGCTTTCTGCCCTCTCCACTGACCGTCTCCTCCCCTCACAGCCTCATCCAATTCCTGGAAATCTCTGCTCAACATTCTCCTCAGTCAGGGGCCAAGTTCAGCTGCTGTGTTCTGAGCCCTGGCAAGGACTGCACACGGAGGGCAGACTCAGCAGGCCTCCTTGCCTGGGTAGACCTAGCCCGTTTGTCTCCCTCACAGTACCAGGTAAGACATAGCCTCTCTCTTTCTCTCTCTCTCTCTCTCTCTCTCTCTCTCTCTCTCTCTCTCTCTCTCTCTCTCTCTCTCTTTGTCTGTCTGTCTGTCTGTCTGTCTGTCTGTGTGACTGTGTGCATTTATACATTCCACAAAAGCCTTAAACTTGAGAATGCAGTTTTAAATTCTGGGAACACCACCTACAAATTGTGTGGCATTGGTCAAATCACTTAACTTCTCTGACATTTTCTTTCCTCGAGTACAATGGGCATGCTGGTGAGAGGAATACCTGGAAACATGTGTGAGCTGTGTTTAGCATGGTGTTGGCTCATAGAAGGGGACTGGTGTGTTAGGAAATGAGTAGAGAAGACAAGAGACAGGAGTCACTGAAAGCAAACTACACTGAGCAGAGGCTGGTTCACTTTGCCTTTAACCTGGTAAATCAGGTGCTGAGCAAGTGTGTGGACCTAAATTTGATCTCCAGTACCCATATGACAGTCCAGGTAGGGTGCCCTATGGCATGTGCCTTACGTTCATTAGTTGTTTTGACAACTGGATACAAGCTAAGTCATCTAGGAAGCAGGGAGGAACCTCGACTGAGGAGATACCGCCATCAGATTGACCAGTAAGCAAGTCTGTGGAGGCATGTTTATGATTAATGATTGATGTAGGAGAACCCAACTCACTGTGAGTGGTGCCACCCCTGGGCATCTTGCCTGGTACTAAAAACCAGCTGAGAAAGCCATGGAGAACAAGCCAGCAAGCAGCATTCCTCCACGGTTCCTGCTCCTGTTTGTGTTCCTGCTCTGGCTTCCCTCGGTGATGAAGCATGATCAGGACCTGTAAGCTATTAAATAAATTGTTTCCCCTGCAAGCTGCTTTTGGTCACGGTGTTTATCACAACAACAGAAAGCAAGCTGTCATCACTATAACGTGATCAGGAAATCAGAGACAGAAGGATCCCTGAGGCTTACAACCAACCAGTCTAGCCAAATCAGCCAGCCTCAGGATCAGTGAGAGATGTCTCAAAAACTTAAAGTGGAGAGATACTGGGGAAATCAATTGACATTGTCCTCTGACCTTCACATATGTGAGCATGTGTGCATGTAAACACACACTCAAACACAGAGAGAGAGAGAGAGAGAGAGAGAGAGAGAGAGAGAGAGAGAGAGAGAGAGAGAGATTCATAATTGTTGGTAGTTAAAAGGTACCTCAACCTCAACATCTTTAAATTCTTGGTATGCTCCAGGCCCAATACTGGCAAAGTGTTTATATCACTAATAATCATGAAAATCAGTGTGGTAGTTATCACCTTTGTTCCTCAAATTACAGCAACCAAAACCACAGAACTAGTCGGTGGTAAAGCCAGAGCTAAAAGTCAAATACTGGCTCTGAGACTGAGTTCCCCTGTGACAGACATTAAATGTGTCGGAATGTTAAGTAACATTTTGTGTCCAAAGGGTTGCTGATTCCAGGAAGGTCTCCAGGTACTGAATGCATGAGTCTAGAATCCCGGATCCAGCCCCCCTCAAATCCACATGGCAAATTGCCTCCCAAATAGACTTTAAAACATTTCAAAACATTGGGCTTTAAAATCAATTTATCATGCCTTTAATGTTCATCCTCCAAGAGAGTCGACCTTCCTCCAGTTGATAGGATGTAAATCCACACGTGGAGCCCTGATAATAAGTATTTCATAACTGAAAGGGAAATTGTTCTATGATTCAGACATTCATTCTATAGACAAAATAAAAATTTCTCTTTCTAGTTTCCGTTCCCCAGTTTTTCAAAACATGACAAGGGAAGAATCTAACATTACATTGACTATTTAGTGTTCATTAACAGACACTGGGTGAATAGATAGATATTCATCTATATAGAGAATAACATTGATGTGATTCTTGCTGTCTTGGTATATAGCCATAGATAGTAATGTAGAGAGATGCAATTTTAGATATTGATACATGGACACAGCTGTGAGAGAGATCTGTGCACCCCCAGGAGGACACACGGAAATACATAGATACGGGTGTCTCTTAAAACTGGAGCATGCGCTGTGCCGTGTGGTCTATCTGTATATTTCCGTGCAAAAGCTGTTCTGCGCCATCAGTTTCAGGCACCAGTCTCCACTTCTTCGATCTAACCCTGTTGCAGAGGTCAAGATGATGTTAGTTTGGGTCAGGTTTAATGACTCCAATTTCCCTGGAAAGATAATTAGCAATCAGTAACTCCCACTTTTAGAGCACTGTGGAGGCTGGAAAACGCAGACCCGTTTCCACCTTGGCTGATGGTCAGAGAGTTTGGAGACTGACAAGCATAGCTGCACATCCCAACTCAGGATGCGATTGCTTGGTTCTTTGGTTCTTTTTTTTTTTTTTTTTTTTTTGGTTTTTCGAGACAGGGTTTCTCTGTGGCTTTGGAGCCTGTCCTGGAACTAGATCTTGTAGACCAGGCTGGTCTCGAACTCACAGAGATCCGCCTGCCTCTGCCTCCCTATGCTCGGTTCTTTTGAATTAAGATCAATCCCTGCCATCCTGACAGATGGTCAGGATATACAAACGTACTTCTGTTCCTTCTTTTTTAACTATGAGGTCACCTGGGGACAGGTGGTCTTCAGGATACCTGACCTAGAACACCTTTGCTACCTAGACCACAGAATGCTAATGATTGAATGTCTCAGAGTGATAAAGCCATCGACTGTGCAACCTATCCTTGTATCATGTTAATAAAGTCTTTTGTTACCTTCTCTCCTGTTTATGTTGGGTATAAAAGCTGTGGAAAAATAAACTCTGGAGGGATTTCAGGATTTCAGTCACTGGAATGTCCTCCCGATACTTTCTATGGTTTGTGTCCTGTTATTTCTTTTTGATGTGTCTTTATATTCTTTACTATATTTCTCAAATTTCCATGCCCCTACCTGGGTAAGAAGTGTTTTTGTCGAGACTGGTCCTCGACAGAGTACTTACCTATGCTGGGCCTTGCAGAATGTCAGCAGTCCCTCATTACCTTTGCTTAGGTCAATAGGTGCTGTTGGTCCATCTGTATTTGAGAGAGAGGTTAAGTAAATTGCTCCAGGTTACATAGATGGCAAACGGAGGGGCTGGAATTTGAACCTGTGCTGTTTGATTGCTAAAGGCTACCCTCTCTGCTACACACAGCTTTCCTTATCTAGGTAACTTCTGTGTTTGGCAACTCACATGACAAACATGAAGTCAGAACTGCAAACTAGTTGTGAGAGAGTTTTATTTATTTCTATTTGAACAAGAAGGTTGCCATGGAAAATTAGAACAGACGGAGTGACTTGACATTTCTTTTTGTTTTCTCAAAGTTCTGAATAACGAACACCTAAGGTCAACACTCGAGGCCTCTTTTCTTGACTTGTTGATGACTGTTTCCCTGTTCACATAGCACTGGCCTCCACCTTGCGTCTGAACGCTAATCTCCTTTTTTCCTGTTTTCTGACACTGCCTCCCTGTGGGTCCCTGGCGGGTCTCAAACTCACAGAGGTTATTAAAGCTGTGCACTACCGATGCCTGCTTCCTACTCTTAAAAGGAGGTCAACCATAATGTATTCCAAAGACCTCATTTTAACTCAATTCCTTTTTTAAAGCACCTACTTCTAATGACAGTCACACTGAGAAGAAATATTGGGGTTAGTGCTCCCACAGATACTTCAGAAGGGACACAGAAGCAGCCCGTGATAAAGTGTTGCTATATTTCCTCGTTCTGGCTCACCCTTTGGTTTAAGTCAGTAGCCACTACTTGATTATTTTGACTATTTCTTTTGCAGTGCTAGAGACTGGACCAGGCACAGACCAGTGTTCTACTACTGAGATATGTTCCCATCCCTTTTAACTGCTTAAGTGACTGAATGCCCTGCCTTTGGGGAAAACACTATTTAAGGAGGAGCCGAGGTCATGCAGACATCTACATAGAAATATAGCTGCTGTAGAAAAGAATGGCCAATGGGTGCCTGCACCCAGCATCTGCCCCTGCAGCACACTCGTTTCCACGGTGGAACTAAAGGATGCTGCAGTTCCCAAGAAGCCAACCATTTTTGTTGTCATCAGTTAAGACTACTCCATCCAATCCTTAACATCTAATCTCAACCTCCAATTACATGATCTTTCAAATACAGGATTTAGTTTTGGTTTTTTGGTTTTGGGGGGTTTTGTTGTTGTTTGTTTGTTTGTTTCGGTTGGGAGAGGGGATCTTGCCGTACAGCACAGGCCATCCTAGGACTGGCTTTATCATCTAGACTGTGCCTGAATTCATGATCTCACTGAAATGTCAGTGGGTCTCCATTGCCTATATTGACTCTGAGGCTGGGAACTGCTGCCCAGGACTCTGTCCCAGGGAGCATCTTAGAGCTGCACAGTATCAGCAGGAAGGAGCTGAGACACTAGCACTCTCTGCTCCAAGGATGGGTGTATGGCTGTAGGAATCCATACAGAAGCCCGCAAAGCCCAGGGGAAGCGCATAATAGCAGAAGGACAGAAGGACAGGACTCTCGCTACCATCATCTCTATGTCCCTTGGCATGGGCTTCATTTATTTCACATGATAGATATCATAACCTCAGGAATTTTCCCCAACTTTTCACTCTATGGCTGTTCCAATAGGAGACAGTCTGAGCTACTTTTTGGTACCAAACACACTGACAGACAGACAGACAGTATATAGACACACACACATACACACACACAATTTTGAGAAGTATTGTGATTGCTCTAGCTTGTGTTTAAAAATCACAGGGATGACTATTGAGATTCTGACTCAGCATCAGCTGTTGGGGATGGGGTTTAGATGATGATATGACAGTTTCCATGGAAACCACAAGATTGGGCTTGACAGGAAGAAAGTTCTCCAGAGTAAAGATAACTTGTCCCATGGGACAGGATTTGCAATTGGGAATACCACATCAAATCAGAGGGAGGTGCAAGGGAATTCCAGGAAAGTGTTCCAATCCCATGTAGCAGCTACAGCCATTCACTAGCATTTTGCACCCTGTGGTCCCTCAACTGGGTAGAGAAATCCCCATCCGAAGCAAGAGGCAAGCCTAGCAACAGATAGTGACCACACATCAACACTACATGGAGAAGGCGCCTGTGGGGTGATGGGCATATAAACCATCTCTTCCCAAGGCAGGCAGTCACTTGAAGGTTCTGTGTTTCACACCAGAGGACCACCTCGATATGCTGTGGCTGAAGAAGTTCCAGATCCCGAGGGGCATCTACGAGTTCTTCCACAGCTTCTCCTCAAGCCCATCTCAGCAGCACAGTGTCTCCACATCACAAGTGTGGCCTCAAAGATGGAATGACTATGATTCGCCTGAGGAATTTAACTTTGCGAGAGACGTGCTGGACTACTGGGCTCAAATGGAGGAGGTAAGGGGGCCATGGTGATGGAACATTGGAACAGGAGTGGCCTAGTGGCTTTGTCTTGCTCTAACTAGGTAAAGACAGACAGAGAGATGGAGAGCTTCTTCAAGGCAGCTGTATCGTGGGAAAGGCTTACATCTGAGGGCTTGATTCCTAGTCTGGGTATTTTTCTCACTTCTCTGAGCTTCAGTGGACTTGTTTGTTGTTTGTTTTTCTGTGAAATTGGGGTAGATTTATTCTTAAAACTCACTTGTACAGTAGGTAAAATCATTTGGTGAATATTTATTCTTCCATAACTATGATCTAGTGCAAAGTTCCAATAGGCAGGTTACCGGCGCTCCAAATTCTCCGCTTCAGTTCATGGGAGAGTTGAACTGTTCAGCTCGTCACACTCGGACTAGTCTGGGAGCCATGCCTAGAGAAGGGACAGGCTTTCAGAAATCACAGAGGAGTATCTATCACATTTGTCTAAATCATGTCACCTGTCAGCCAATGAAGGTGGCAAGTCTCCCTGAGACTACAATCTTCCAAGTGGCTCGATCTTTCCCAGAGGGGCAATCTCTGTGGCCCACAGAGGCATCACATATCTGTACAGAGAAAATCCCCCTTGGCCTGTCTTTTCCCAAGACACAGACAGCTAGAAAAGTAGTCATGGCACTGGGAGCTGCCATAGACAGGTGTGATGTGCTGAGCCGCCCAGCCCTAGCCCTGCAACACCCGATCTTTGTACGGAGATGAAGCTGGGGAGTAGCTGTAAGTTTATGTTCCCCAGGAACATGACTCATGCCTCCTCTGTCATCTTCTCTCAGAACTTTCATGACAGCGCCAAGAATAACACAGCCCTCCGTCATGTAGAACATGTGTCTGTTCCATGTCAGCCAGTGTACACTTGACCTTCTGCGGTTTCCCATTGTCCAGATGAGGAGACTGGGCACCTGAGAGTTTAAGTGACCCACAGGAAGCGCCTACCTATCTAACAAACAAGGGAACAAGATTTGGATCCAGGCTGACTGATTCCACAATCTAACCTTTAGCCTAGTGTCACTCTCTAAGAGGCCAGAGCACCTCTGCTTCAGAGATAAACAGGCCAAGACTGTAGGTCTAGTTAAGAATATTGAGAACGTGAGATGGGCTGGGAAAGAAGGAAGTGGCGATAAGGAGACGATGGTAGTAGCTTGTTCCGTGTGTTCTCCATAGAGTTTGGGTTAGTGAGCTTGTAAATCAGTTTATGTGATTAACAAACAAGCAAATCTTCCTGTAGGGAGTCTAGGATGACTGGATTTCATAATATCATAGTAAGCCATTGCCATACCATCTGTATCTCCAACACCCTCAAGCCCATTTATAAGCACCCCATTTCATGAATATTCATTTCCAATATCTTGGATCTGTCTGCTTCAACCTTTTCAAATGTCGCACTCATGGTTAGTAACTCAGACCCATTCACTGTTAGCCTGGAGTGACATTTGGTGTCTCACGCTTGGTAAGCACTCAGGAAACACTTGTGGAATGGGTTGACTTTGGGTCCTTCCTTGTTGGCGCTCCTGTAAAAGCTGCCACTTTCTGTACCACCTCTGGTAAGCATCACTCGGAAACTGATCCCTGGTTCACTCAACAGCTCTGCCCAAACCGCCACTGTTTATGCCACTTGCTTTTGAACGTATTTAACTTGTAAGATATAAGATGGAAATATAATGTATATAATGTACCCCCGTGTAATAGTCTGGGATTTGGGCAGATTATTTATTAGAAAATAAAAATTGAGCTGTAAGCTAGACAGTTTACAGTGGATGCAGTTACTCACTAAGGCTATCAATGTATAAGCATGGTTGTTCTTGGAAATTAAAGCATATATTATCATCAAATCCTCAGGTACTTTATGTATACAGTTTCTATTGAGTCCTGAAACAGTCCCCAAATGTGTTCATGAGAGATCACATTCACATCAGCTTGTTTCCACTCTGTCTTTTACACTCTTCACTTGATTCTTTATTCATAGAATTAAGATTTGAGGAGCACCCAACAAGGGGATAAGACAGTAAAAGAGACAGACAATGCTCCATTTTTCCTGCCACTTTCTGTTTCTTTCTTCAATCTGTCCTTTGTTATTTTATGTGGAGTTTCTATGGCAACTTGTGTGGTTTTCTTTTTATTTCCTTTTGCATGTATTGTATAGTTGTGTTCCTTGTGCTTATCATGAAGATCGCATAGAACACTCTGTAGCATCAAGAGTCTATTTGTAACTTTCAACTGCTGAGCCTCAATCACATAAGAAAGAAACCCTACTCCTCCACAGTCCTATCCTATTCAACCCCAACTTTATGATCCTGATGTCACAAATTCCACCTTTTTATAGTGTACCCACTTTAATGTGGGCTTTCCATTGTCTTTTAAATATAACTAAAGAATAAAAGTGTGATGGCTCAGCAGGTAAGGCCTTGCTGCTGTCAGACCTGGCAACCTGAGTTCAGTCCTCAGGGTCCAGCAAACAGAGCCTACCTGAACAAAGACAATTACCAAGAAGCTGTGTTTGACTCTGTTATTGTCTGTCTAGAATCCTTTTGGGTTTTTTTAAGCTTTCTCAGGCTTCATGTGGAAATTCTTACCTCATGTCAGGTGCCATTCATGGATGGAAGTTTCTGTCCTGTCTGGTCCTGCAGCTGTTTAGTCCCAGAGAAATACACAGAGTCTTATATTAATTATAAACTATTTGACCTACTAGTTCAGGCTTATTATTAACTAGCTCTTACAACTTAAATTAGCTCATAATTCTTGTCTATGTTTAGCCATGTGCCTTGGTACCTTTCGTCAGTGAGGCATTCTCATCTTCTTTTCTCTACATCTGACTGGTGACTGCGTCTCTTCCTTTCCTATTCCCAGAATTCTCTTAGTCTGGTTGCCCAGCCTACACTTCCTGCCTAGCCAGCCAAACAGTATTTTATGAAACCAATATAAGGGACAAATCTTTACAGTGTACAAAAGCATTATCCCACAGCAGTAGATCACTCCTGTGTTTCCAGCCTTTGCATTTGAACTACAATTCACAGGGGTCTCCTTGGGCTTGTCCTGGAGTTGCCAAGCTGTTTGTATTAGATGATGTATGCCTTTCTTCAAACCAGCAGTTTGGGGCCATCATTTCCTCAGATGAACTGAATGACTCTTCTGAGAGACTCCACAAACACAAATATGGGTCTGGAAACTGTAGGGGTTTTTTTTTTAATTTGTGCTTCTTAGGTTTAACCATTTCAAATGACCTATCTTCATCTTCAGCCATTCTTTCTCCTACCTGTTTGGATCTCCTGATGAACCCCGAGCATATGACCATTCAACAACTATGCTTTTGGTCCTAGAATTTAATTCATCTCTCTTTTAGAAGATTACCCCTCTATTGATGCTGCTCTTTGGTTCATTTGGAGTGTTTCTGTGCTCCTTTTCATCTTTGGGGTTTTCTTTAGCTGTTGCAGCCAATTTAACACAGGTCTTTAAAACCATCTTTGTCTAACAGCTAAAGTTGACACAGCTTGGGCTTCTGTTTCTGGGAATCTGTTTTGTCCCTTTGAATAGACAGCATCTCTGTTCTTTTGTTTGCCTTATGGTCATCGGTTGAAAGTTGAGCATGTAAGAGGAAAGCCCTTTTTTTTTCCCAGTCACACACACTAGCCTGTGTAAGGAAAGACCATCATCACCAATGTGGTCATAATGTCATCTCAAGTCTCTCTGACATTTGTCTCCCCTGGTCCTATTTGTGTGTCCTCCCCACTCTACAGTTTTCACATTTACATAGCCAGTGTTACTAACCCTACTTCCTTCTAGGAATTCACCTGTGCTTCTTCTCAGGGCCTTGGCAGTTCTGTCGAGTTACTTCCTCCATCATCTCTTGGCGTTTGGTGCCCACAAATCTTTACACATCATGGACCCCACTGCGGGTACAAAGACATCTACCTAAGAATCACACAGTGGTGCTGTTTCCCTGTGGCCTCCAGATCAGGCAGCAGAAAAACCCATTCACTCAGTGGCTCCTGAATAGGCCAGTTCCAGTCTCTTCCATGAGCCAGCATTGGATGGCTTCCCCTTGATTGTGCTGCACCGCACCAGAGACTCGGGAGCAGGGGCAAGGGAGAATGCCACAAAATGCCCTACATTCTGAGCGTGGCTTTAACTGTGGGCAGTTGCTAAATTGTCGAGAGTTCTCACAAAGCTGCTTTAGTCGATTTGTTACTGCTTGTTTGATGTTCCTGTGAGGAAACAAGAATATGTAGGCTTTGGGTCTTCCGTCTTTGAATCCTAACCACTAGAAATACCTTCATTTTAAAACACTAACCAAACATTTAGGAACTACCTTAGCCTCTTTTCTTTTGTTAGGATACAATCTTATTGAGCAACTACTTTGTGCCAAACACTATTAATGTGGTTTATTTATCTAAAACTGCTTAGGCAATATTGTTGTCCCCATTTCATAGGTGGGAAAACTGAGGTGGAAAGAGGAACTCACTGTGTTAATCAGCAGTTCTCAACCTGTGAGTAGTGACCATCAGAAAACACATATTTCCAATGGTCTTGGGAACACCCAACCATGAATTTATTTTAATTGCTACTTCATAACTGTAATTTTGCTGTTGAGCAGTGTCTCAGTTCCTAAGATCATCAGAAATATGTGTTTTCCAATTGTTGCAACCCACAGGTTGAGAACCAACCACAGGCCTGTATGAACCTAGAATAGACACACGGAGAGGGGAATTTGCTTGTCTTCAGTGGGAAGCTTGAAGGGTATTCAAGGTCACATTTGACTTCAGATAGTCCACAGTCTGGTTTCCTACTTCTCTGTTGATGTCTTAAGATGGGATCTCACTGTGCTAGGCTCACAGTGGAATGTAACTGTGGGAGTGAATTGTCCTTTTCCTCGGAAGCAGGAAGTGATGCTTGGTATATAATCTTAACCAGGAGGGCAAGAGAGGCCCAAGTCCAGCCCTGTGGTGGGTGAACAACCAAGGAGCTGAGATAAAGTGGAGCTTCCGAGAGCTGAGGGACCTAAGCCGCCGCACCGCCAACGTCTTTGAGCAGAGCTGTGGCCTGAAGCAGGGAGACCGCCTGGCCTTGATTCTGCCCCGCGTGCCTGAGTGGTGGCTGGTGACAGTGGGCTGCTTTCGAACAGGTAAGTGATTTACACGGGACCCACTGGACCTGAGGGCTGGATGGTGGGTGCCCTGCATCCAGCCGGGTACAAATGAAATTCTGGGGCTCCAGCCTTGGCGTCTATGCTGGAACCACGGAAGAAGCCTCTGCCCCTCCTTCTGAGGGCCGACATCTCAGGTGGAGACAAAATATTTCCTCTTCCCCGTAACTTCCTTATTCTTCCAGTCCTTCTTCCTTCTGCTCAAATACATCCACACATTTTCTTCCTCTTTCCCTACCACACTGGCATTAATATGCCCTAAACATAGCATGTACCCCTCCCTTTCTTTCTCAAGAACCTGTTGTGATTATTGTGGGGCATACAAGCACCAGGTAAGTACCCATGAGCATCTGCTAAAACCTAAGGTGTCCCCTTCATAAACTCACAATGGAGTTACAGCCCAAAGGCTAACATCGGTGCCCTGCAGTTAGTAACCCGTACACCTTAGTAACATACATTCTACTCTTATCCAAACACTATCCTTTAGAACCAATTTCTCTTTAAATTCAGTAGAGAACCATGTATTGCATGTAGTTCTCAGGTCCCCTCCACCCCCTTTAATCTACAGTGTTTCAGACTTCTCTATGTGGCAACATTTTTCAAATGTCCAAGTCAGTTGCTTGGCAGACTACAGCTCAGTTTTTGGACTCACAATTCTTTCTTTGCAGTTCTCTTCAGCTTAACTATATTTGACTGCAATCCTACAAAACCAGGTTATGTCTCCCTCGGTGTACCATGTCAGCGTGTGTGTGAAGTGGGCTCAACACTCAAGCCAGACACTCTTCACCTGACTCCTCCTGCATGAGGCTGTGACTCTTTTTCCCCAATAGGCTTTTTATATGGTTTGGCTCTGCATTGATACCTCTTAACTATGCTGAGTACAATTATGGTAGGCTCATAGGGAGGGTTTTCATTTGTAGCATGGCATCTACATGTTATTAATTAAAAATCTCATACAGGGATTCCCCTTCCTTTTAAAATTACTTATCCATGTGTATGTGTAATTTGGAACCCATGTGGGGCTTTGTATTTCAGACTTTCATTGCTGTGGCCAATAGTTGAGGAGACATCTAGTTAGAGGTGGAAATGTCTGCCTGGTCTCATGATTCCAGCCCATGGCAGCTCCATGGCTGCCTGAGGTGAGGCAAATCCTTATAGGCTCATGTGCTGGAACGAAGTAACCTACCTCATGAGACCAGGAAGCAAAACACAAGAGTCTGGAGGAGACCAGGAACAAGATAACATTCAACGACCTACTTCAACAAAGACCCACTTCCCATCACCTCCAAAAGCTCACTCTATTATGAGTTCATCTATAGATTAACCATTGACTCACAGCCCTTGTCATCCAAACACCCTTTAACACCAATCTTTAATCTGCCAACTGGGGATCAAGCCTTCAACATATGAGCCTTTTGGGGGATACTTGATCTGCAAACTGTGACAGGACTCGTGGAGTCTCTATTTTAAATCACCCTTCTTATCTCATCATGCATATTCCTGTACCATGTTTTCCTTCCTTCCTTTCCTTCCTTTCCTTCCTTCCTTCCGTATTCCCTCCCTTTCATTATCTAACAGAATGTAATATGGAACCAAGAACTACTAGCAAAGACAGAGAGAATATAGAAAAAAAAAACATGCATCTATAGAACTAAGAAATGGTCAGTGGGAAGCCCAAGACTGCAGCTGAGTCCTCTGAGGTGAGAATTAAAGAAGGTTAGAAGTAAAGAAAGGCCGTCCTTAATGAGTTCCCCACATGCAAAGTCAGGATTAGTATGCATGTGTCCACGTACACATGCATGAGTGGGCACATGCACACAGGCACACACACGCAAGCCCATGAATGTTGAGAGAGGTTTTTCTGTCCCGCTCAGTCCCACAGCCATTCAGTCCCAAAGAAATACACAGAAGTTTACATTAATTATAAACTTGTTGGTCTAGTAGTTGAGGCCTCCTTATTAACTAATTCTTTTTTTTTTTGTATTCTTTTAAACACTGCCTGGCCCATTAGTTTCAACCTCTTAACCCATTTCTAATAATCTATTTATTAACTAATTCTTACATCTTAAATTAGCCCATAATTCTTGTCTGTGTTAGCCACATGGCCTGGTACCTTTTATCAGTGATGCATTCTCATCTTGTTTCCTCTTGGTCTGAGTGATGACTGCAAACTGACCCTTTCCTCTTCCCAGAATTCTCCTGTTCTGGTCGCCCCACCTATACTTCCTGCCTGGCTACTGGCCAAATAACATTTCATTAAATCAACACAAGTGATAAATCTTTACGGGGTGCAAGACCATTGTTTCACAACACATGCACAACACGCATACACACACATGCAAGTGCACACAGTTGTACACACATGTGCACACAACACACATGCACACACACAACCATTTTGAAAGAGAAGCTAAGAGGAAGAAGGGAAGATAAAGAGTGGCCTTCTATGTCAGAATAGGAAGTAGGTATCTCCCTAGAGACAGAGGGCACAGGTGTTCATGAAGAGAAGAAATGCGGAAGGAAATGGCATGTGCTTTGTGGACCTGATGTGGCAGGGGATGGCAGAAAGGCATCTCCTAGAGCTGTGATTTCAGTGGGACAGCCAGGCTTGAACTCACTGCCGGTAGCTGTGTTGGCATTGATAAAGAGAACACAGAGACACTCACAAGACAGCGTGGCTAAATTTGAGGTAAAAGGAACAAAGGTGCCTTGAAGATGACTTCAAGGGACCAATGAGAGGAAGAGGAAATGAGGTAGGGAGTACTGAGATGCAGCCAGCCCTAAGCATCAACAACACTGTCCTCTGATCTGGCCTAGGTGTGTGCAAACCAGGGTCCGGCCATCCTCTGTCTGAGCTCATCTGGAAAGGATTATGAAAGAGCTTTGTGATCTCTATGTTCATATGAATGAGTTATTAAGGTTCAGATTATGACTGAGCTGACTTGGTGCAGGATGTGAGATTCTGTATTCCCTGTGGTGTAGAGGTTGGTGGTCTGTGGACCATACTTTTCATAGTAGTGTGGAAATTCTCAGCAGGTGACCCAGGCCTAAGCCCCTGGATGTGAAAGTAAGCCATCCTTTTTCAACCCCAGGGATCGTCGTCATGCCTGGGACTACTCAGCTGAAAGCCAAGGACATCCTCTACCGACTACAGGCATCTCAAGCCAAAGCCATTGTGACCACAGGGAGCCTCATCCCGGAAGTAGATTCTGTGGCTTCTGAGTGTCCTGCCCTGAAAGCCAAGCTGGTGGTGTCTGATCATAGCCATGATGGATGGCTCAACTTTCAGTCACTGATGAAGTGAGTTTCTGGTCTGATAAATGTGGTTTCTGAACAGACTGGGGGAGGAGACCACCTACACCCGAGCACTGGAGACAAGTAGCTAGGACAGGAGGCCTACAAGACCGGATGCTGGAAACTCTTCCTAGCCATGCTATCCACCTGCTGTGAAGCCCTGGGCATCTTGCTTCTCCTCCCTGGATTTCCTTAGCTCTTAGTGCTTTGTAAAATCAGGAAGCTGAACTTCCATGTTTGGTCATTAAATGTACGCTCAGCCCTGAAGCCACACAAAGGAGCATTATAAAATCAGGGACAAGGGTGTTGCCTCTTCCATGTAAATAAGGAACCTTTATACATACATGTGTGTGTGCATAAACACATATATGAAGAAGTTTAATGGAAATGAGTTTTCGAGTTGAAATGTGAAACTTGAAAACACCTTGAGCACTCGGGAGGCAGGGACAAGTGGATCTCTGTGAGATCAAAGTCAGACACAGCAAGTTCCAGGACAGCCAGGGATGTACATACAGTGAGATCATTTCTCAAAAACAAAAGAGAATGAGAATAAGAAACTGAATTTATAATGTCAGTGGGACAGTGGGCTAGCAACTTTGGGGGCAAAGACTGTCCCTCTCCTGGTTACCTTTGGGGGCATCTTACTAGCAAGGCTAAGGTAGGACTGGAGAAAGACTCCCCCCCCCAGGAAAACTCCTGTGAACATGGGGGTGCATCCCGCAATACTCACAGCATGGCAGGACCCATGAACCATGTGAGGCTTGCTTCCTTGGAGTAATATCTCCAATTCTTGAGCCATTTGTTTCAACAGTGAAGAGGAATGACCTCTCATAAAACCAGAGACTTCACAGAAAACAGGTTAAAATCAGGAAAATGCTTGGGAAATCATCCAGATTACCCACTGCCAGTGTGGTGCCGTGTACTAGTTAACACAGCCAGCAGTGATGGTGTTTCCTCGGCATTAAAGTTATCTTCAGGATTAAAAAAAAAAGAACTTAGACAACTTGTTCTACAGTCAGAGAAGGCTCAGAAGCATCTGTTGGGAAGATCCCCGAGAGCAAGCTGACCAAAGGGACACAGCTTCCTGAGCTCACCACCCAGATCTGCTGGGAGCATTGAACAAGTTCCCATCCCCCACTCACTTGGGATGTGCTGCAGTACAGACAGTACTAGCTAAGGGTTCTGCAATTTCTTAGTCCGTACATGTTTTCCCATTTTCAACTAAAGACACACCAGCCCCATTTGTCCAAATCACTCCACAGCCAGGCTACTGTCTACCGGCAGGAACACCAGTCCATCCTCCAGCCTTGCAGCTCACCAGGCTTCCCCACTGGACGCTCCGTGTTGCTTCATTGGAAGATGTGAACGCAACAGTGTGATTCTTCTTCTCTTGCCCCAACTCTCTTTGCAGATCAGTATCCGCAGACCACAACTGCATTAATACAAAGATGAAGGACCCCATGGCCATCTTCTTTACCAGTGGGACCACAGGTCACCCCAAGATGGCAAAGCACAACCAGGGACTTGCTTTTCGCTCCTGTGTCACTTCATGGTAGGGAAAGAACACTTGTTTCAAGGCTGGGTTCCAGCTCTAAGGCAAGAGGTGTGTGCCCATGGGCATGTGGAGGAGATGGTCATCTGAATAGAAGTGTCTCCATCTTGTTCCTCTGCCTCAGCCTCTGAGGGTCTGAGAGAGGAGAGTCTGGGGTCCTGAGTACTAGCTGACAGAGACCCAGGGGGACACAAGAGGATCCTTTGGATCCTATTGAGCGCTCTCACAGGAGGGCATTCTGCAAGCCACACAAGTAACAGGTTGCTGTGTCCTCAAGACACCTGTCCTGAGAGCCCCCCTCCCTTCTGTAGTATGGGAAAGACAGACATGGCATTTCTCACTAATGGAGTACCTGGAACTGAACTCCAGCAGGGCGCCAGCTCTGACTTCGAACAAAAATATGCAGAGCCCTGGTGAATCATTTCAATAACCTTCAGCCGATTGTCTGTACCCCTTACCCACTTCCTCTCCAACTGGCAATATTCAGAACAAACAGGCTGAGTACTGGTCTCTAGCTTTTTAACCAGAACAGGAACAGGAGAAGGCAGACACGCGAGAACCCCTCCTCTTCAGCTCCCGGCCATTGCCCTTTGACTCCTTGCCTCCTCCTTGCAAAGGATGGAGCGCCCAAACCAAACACTTTAAGTCAAAGAACAAATAGGAAGATGTATTGGCTCACGGCCTAGAAGCAGTCCACAGTCATGCTTCATGCATTTCTGGTTAGACTGGATTTTCATTGTGCCATACCACCACTGTTGATGCCACATAGATGCTTCCGGAGTCCCCAAGTGTTATATCAGTGACTGATCCAGACTTAGCAAGACAGCCGAAGACTTTGCCCCAGATTTTGTAGCAAAGGTCTGAGGGGCCATTGTCAGAGCACTGCTTTCAATGACTTCTGTCCAGGAAGTAAGGCGTGGTGGAACACCTTTGGTGTTCTGGATCGCTTCCCCCCACCTCCCCACAGCTCACTTGAAGTGAGCGAAAGAGGTGATTCCTTAGCTGAAAATGCTCCCCAGCTCTTGTCAGCACAGCTGAGGCCACTGTCTTTTGGAGTTAGCAGGAATGTGTTGAAACTGAAGACATCTGACGTCCTGTGGTGCATGTCAGACCCAGGATGGATTCTGGCCAGCGTGGGGTGCGTCACTCAACCATGGGCATCAGGGGCTACCATCTTCATCCACCACCTCCCTCAGTTCGACCCCAAAGTCATTATAGAGGTAAGAAAACCAACTTCCCGGAGTCGAAACCCTCTCAGAGGATATACAGGTTTCCCAAAGCTCAGGTAATCCCATAAAGACTGTGTAATTCAAGTCGTCCTAATTTTGAGCTGCCCACCACGTGGGTCACTGAAGCAGTCACGGTATCGGGGTCGCAATGTGAGCTAGAATAAAGTGCATCTTTCTTAGCTATTCTGTAGATCTCTAGATCAGACTTTGTGGGTAGGAAACACATAATATTCATGGTGAGAAACTAAAGCAAGGAAGATGAGCCCAAATTTCTGGGTGCTGCTCTGCTAGGGCCAAGTAGCAGGTGTGGGGGGTGGGGTGGGGTGCTACTCACTACAACAAAGTGTAAAAATTAAGGCCTTGGAATACAAGACAAGCTTCTTACTCCACCTTTGATATTGGTTCGCATGTTAGTTTCCAGTCACAGCCTTAGCTTCCTTCCAAGTAGGCTTTTGAAATATACTTTTATTTCTTGTTTGATATCATACATGTTTACAAGGCCTTTTGGTCAAATCCATCCCCCACTGCCTCCCTTCCAGTTTCTTCCACGCCCTTCACCACTTCTCCCTCCCAATCCTGTGTACTCTTTTTTTTTTTAATACACCCAGACCATTTAGTATGGCCAGTGTGTGCGTGGCTGCAGGGGCCCTCAATACAGAGACTCACAATTGGTCGGATTACAGAGAATAAAATACTGTGAATTTCCAGTCAGCCATAAATAGAATCACACATGCATGTGCGCACACAGAGAGAGAGAGAGAGAGAGAGAGAGAGAGAGAGAGAGAGAGAGAGAGAGAATTGTTTGTTAACTCATGAGCATTCTCAACTCTCTGTCAACACTGTGTTCGTTTCATGATGCCCTACTAAATGCTGCCTCCTCCATAAGCTTGGAGCACCCACCCAATCCATTGCCCTCTGCTGTGTACTTGACAGAACCCCACATCTCTTTTACGACATCTGCCAACTTCCACCTTGTCGTGCCTGCCTTTTTCGTCTCCTCTGTTCGTCTCTACCCTTTCCACTGTCTAGAACATTGGTTCATTCTTCCCAGTGCCTGACACAATGCCATGTATGAAATCCACGCCTAGTGTGCGTGTATTAAAGGAACTAACACAAAAATAAGTAGGCCGTCCTGGAGGAAAGATCATAACCTAAGGGCTAATAATTGGCTGATGTTTGTAACCTTAGCTACAAGAGTAAAATTCCCTATCTCTTCATTTCCAGACGCTGTTCAAATACCCCATCACTCAGTGCCTTGCTGCGCCTGCCGTTTACCGCATGATTCTCCAGCAGAAAGTTGACAAGTATGTAACCCTGGCTGGGAATAGCAGTCTCTGGTTAGGATTCTCTCTCTCTCTCTCTCTCTCTCTCTCTCTCTCTCTCTCTCTCTCTCTCTCTCTCGATTTATTTATTTATTATGTATTCAGTATTGTCAGTATTCTGTCTGCATGTATCCTTCAGGCCAGAAGAAGACACCAGATCTCATTACGGATGGTTGTGAGCCACCATGTGGTTGCTGGGAATTGAACTCAGGACCTTTGGAAGAGCAGGCAATGCTCTTAACTACTGAGCCACTTCTCCAGCCCCCTCTGGTTAGGATTTTTAAAGTGTCTGATGTGCCATGGTTTGTTTCCCCTTTGTGTTTTTGATTGTGTGTGTGTGTGTGTGTGTGTGTGTGTGTGTGTGTGTGTGTTTAGTAATGATTTTCAGTCTAATTAGTTAGTTCAAGACCTGGTCCTGTAACCTTGTAGTTTTATTCATTTGTGTGTGGGTTTATTATTTGTGAAATAACAAAAACAAAAACATGAACTTGCCTAAGATGAAAATTTACAAATGAATGAACTGTTAGAAATAGATGTGCACTCACTCACCTGAGTCAGAAGATAGAACTTTGTCCATGCCTCAGAGACATCTATGGGCCTCCTTGTGTCCCCTGGACAAAGCCACCATCAGTTTTGCTAGTGCTCAGTCCTCTGTTTTTCTTGATACCAGTTAAGAAAATATTCCTGAGAAAATGGGTCTGCTTTTCATGTTTTTCAATGTTTATTTATACAATACAATTATGGCATCTGGCTTCCTTTTCCAATATTATCTATCTCTGATATATTCATATTGTGTGCCTTTGTGGTTAGTTTATCTTCGTTGCTATTTAATATCCTGTTTTATGAAAGTATCACAATTTATTTGATCATCCTACAATTTTGGATCACAATCTTTGATCAAGATGGGGTTAGCCTTTGCCTGGGGCTGTTGATGACCAGTGCTACACTTAACTGTGGCCCTCGCAACCCAGGTGAAGATAAATAGGCTTTCTAATGTTTTTCTAGGGCACAGATCCCTAGGTCATGCCAGACAACTTAAATGCTTTCCAAAGTATTAGACCATATTATTCTCTCTTCATCGAGATAAAGGATTTCCATTGTCCACATTATTTTCACCACCTACTTCCGTCAGTTAATTTTGACAACCCAATGGATGTATACGTAGTATTCTCTTATTGGAATTTTACTTTTCACTTCCTGGTTTTGGGGGGGTTTGCCCTTTGCTAATTTGGAATCTTCCTGGATATGGGCATGTATATATATTCTAGAAGTAGGAAGCCCCTACCTCTCTAACCCCAACAGATGGCTAGGCTTCAAACCGAGCCAACTCAGTATTTCCCTCCCGTTTTCCTCAAGTAGTCCAATTATTGTTTAATGGGGTCCCTCTAGGCACATTTGGGAAATGGGAGAGAGATTGTATCTCATGATGCACCCAAGGTAAATGCTCACCTAAAGCACTGCCCTGAAATTTTTCCTCTATGGATTTCTGACCTCTGTCAAATTCTGTTTCCTGTCATCTTTCTGTATTTTCCTACAAACGGTCCAGCTTGCCGTAATGTCCTACACGAGTCTTTTCCACCCTGACTTTCAGCCTCCACACAGAAATAGAAAGCCCCTCAGTCAGCCCCGCGCACTCCCCACATAAGGCAGTATGGCGCACACTCCCTACATAAGGCAGTATGGCGCACACTCCCTACATAAGGCAGTATGGCGCACACTCCCTACAAAAGGCAGTATGGCGCACACTCCCTACATAAGGCAGTATGGCTCTGTTTCTCCCTAGTGTCCCTGGGGGTCTCCTCCCCGTCCTCGTAAGGTCTATCAAGGTGTCCAACTTGGATCCATAGGAAAATGTTCTAGGATGAGTTCTTATGGGTACCCTTGTCTCTTTGTCACATCAATATCCAAACCTAACCAAAGCATCATTGATATGCCCCAGCATCTTCAGCATCACCCGAGTCTCTGCTCAGAAACAGTAACGTACAGGACATTAACTTACAGACAGGGTGTGCCGTCCATCTATTCATGGCCATCAGTAGCATGACAGAAGGTGGATTTAGAAGTGAGCAAGCAGACAGAAGAATGCTCTCAACGACAGAGCGTCAAGCTCTCAGTGCTTTATATTTCCAGCAGAGCATCCAATGCCTGACATATTTGCCTTCCCTTAAGTCTCAGGTTTCCCACCCTGGAGCATTGCAGCACTGGTGGGGAGAGCCTGCTGCCCGAGGAGTTCAAGCAATGGAGGGAAAGGACAGGCATTTTCATTCATGAGCTGTACGGACAGTCAGAAATGGTACGTGAGCAGGCCCCTTCTGCACCATTTGCATGGGCTCAGCTATGACCCAGGCTGTGCTGGGGGCTTCGGTGTGTACAGCGCTACTTAAAGTCAGAGGAGAGCTTTGGGGTTCAAGGATATGCTACCCAAATTGGCAGGGGGGAAATGTACAGCTCATCAACTTACTGAGAAACCAATGGATTGAAAGTTCTCGGGTAAAGTTAAAAAAGACACTTTTACGCTGTGCCTGGGATTGTTAGCTCAGGGAGCCACATGGGGGGAAAGGGGGTGTTGGAAACAACGATCCCTCCTGTAGTTCGGAGACCATCAGCAGATCCTGCCAATTCCCCCATCACAACCTAGATCAACTACACAAAGAGGTGGTTGGGAACCGGCTTTCAAAGTTCATGTCTGGGTGTTGAAGAGGACAATGCAGGTTAAATTATAAAATTGTAGATTACTAATCAAAGACTTTCTGTATATACCACACGCACACAGGCACGTATTCCTGAGCACATACACATGCACACACTTAATGATATCCCAGAGTGTCACTGAACTAGAAGATGGTCATGGCATTTACAGTGTCATGCACCTTGAGAATCTCAAAGACTTCGTCTTTCATTCCAACACATTTGCCATTAATGTCTAAAGTTATTAGAAGGTCACTTGTTTGTTCCCAGCTGCTCAGCCCCAAAATAATCACACAAAAACCTTATTATTTGCAATATTGTTTGGCCAATAGCTTAAGCGTATTTCTGGCTAACTCGTATCTTAAATTAACCCATCTCCATTAATCTGTGTATCGCCATGAGGCTGTGGCTTACTGGGTAAAGTTCAGCATCTCTCTCCAGTGGGCCTACATGGCTTTTCCTCACTCTGCCTTCTTTCTCCCAGCATTCAGTTTAGTTTTCCTCACCTGCCTCTAGTCTGTCCTATGCAGCCCCCAAACAGCTTCTTTATTCATAGCCAGCATATAGAGGGTCTAATAGCTGGGTGGAGCTGCTTCTTAGTATCCCTTGAGCTAATAAAGGAATGTCTGCCATTTCAGGCCCTAAAATACATTGAACATTTGAGACATTGTTCACAAATTTGTCTGCTGTTTATTTACCAAAACAAACAAACAAAGCAGTAAGTTGATTTGCTTCCAACCTGAAAAATTGTTATGACTTTGGACCTGTTGTTGAATGGCTTATAGAGACATCTGAGAGAGACAAGGAGAAGTGTGGGTGAGAACAATGTGCCTCACTGGTGACTCC
Organism: Alexandromys fortis; assembly: GCF_014885135.2. NCBI lineage: Eukaryota > Metazoa > Chordata > Mammalia > Rodentia > Cricetidae > Alexandromys > Alexandromys fortis. Next base: position 5,942,527 of record NW_026067926.1, on the reverse strand, counting down.
AGCTTCTTTGCGCAGATGGCACTTTCTTCCTCCAAACACACTGTGTTCTTCATTCACTTATGCCTGTGTCCCTCACTTACAGTGACAGCAATGACCTCAGTGACCTACAGTAAGAGCAATAGATCAGCAGATGTGAAGAGCTTCTTCACTCAGGAGCTCAGCCTTCTCCTTTATAAACATCAAGACCATAGGTCTGTGGGTCAATCTTTCTGAATGTTAGCATTCTGCTTTCTGAAGTGGAAGTTATTATAATGCTATTATTGATGAATCATCATACATTAAGTTCTGGCTGCAATGCTAAGTCCATAGGTCACACAAATGTCGCTATGGTCATTGTGTATTTTAGGTAGGCGGTTGTGCCAGATGCTAGGTGTACGTAAGTGAATGGGACAGTCGGCACTCTGGGGATTCTTGTCCACTGAGGGAAACAGATAACCAAACAATAGTCATAACATCTGTGAACTTGAACTGCACAAAAATACTGTATGGAGAAAATACCACAGGATAAGAAGGCTCTATGGATTCTCCTTGGGATTTGAATAATAATACTAAGTATTAATCTTTTCAGTGGATGTTTGGTGTGTACCTCACGCTGTATAAAAAAAGTTTCCCCATAGAGTCATGTGTGCTGTGTATGCTCATAGCCTGTCACTTAAGAGACTAAGCAAAAGATCCCAAGTTCAAAGCCAGATGGAATTCACTGCATAGCGAGTTCCAAGCACACCTAGGCACAATAGAGAGACCTTATTTCAAAATACCAAGAAAGGGGGAGGGGAGAGTTGTTCTCATACATTTTCAAGCACAGTGAGAAATAAGTGTGCCCCTTTCCTCTTTTTGACAAAGGAGAAGACCCACTGGGTAAAGACTTCACCATGTGCTGGAAAGCACTCAAAATAGAGAGAAAGAACTACAGGGAAGAGCCGAATTCACTGGGAAGGCAGACGATGTCGAGGAGTCCTGGCAGAGGGAGGGAGTGACATAAAAATCTAAACCTTTTCAACCTATCCCCAAGATGCTGAGGGAGGATTCCCATCACTATCCAATAACCAGGGGGGTATGCATGGTCAACAGACTCAAGCCTTTCTGTGGCAAACTGACACACCCTGGTAGGCATTCCACACCCCACCTGAAATGCCACTGCCTCGGTCTTACCTCTTTGTTTCTATCTTTCCCTCAGTCACTAGAGTCTATCAACCCTACACGTAGTACAGATGCAGCTCATATTGGGAATAACAAGTGTCCATTGGATAGAGTTGGGTCAACGCTTATATCAAGCCTAAATCCTAATCTCAATAAATGGCTTCTATCAGAGGTCATGTGCGTGACCTGGCTTTGGCCAACCTTGGTGTTTTTTTGTGAACAGGGGCTAGGCCTTGGTGTCTTCCGGGATATGAAGATCAAGAAAGGCTCCATGGGGAAGGCCATATTACCCTTCGACTTCCAGGTCTGGTCTTTCGGGTGCGGATAACTTAACTGGGGTTGGAGCCATGTGTGACAGCAGGTAGTAGAACCAGCCACACCCCCACGCTGGTCACCCTGCTCCCTGCCTCCTGTTTCTTCCTGATTTCCCGGGGAAGCTTCAGTGAGAAGTGTATTTATTACTGTGGATCCTGATGCAGCTTGTCTGGCAGGGAGACACATTGCACATGCGTGTGAGAGAATAATAGATAATACCTGCAGGGAATACTGTCTTCCAGTTTGAAGACACGGCAGTAATATCTAGATTCCCATGAAACAAGGAACCCCGGATCATGGGCTCCGTATTTCCTGATTTGAAAGAATTTGACAGTTTTATTCTCTTGTCTGACAGTTTCTCCATGAGTGGTTCCCATTTATCCTGTTAGGGTCATGGGAGGAGGGGCCCATCAGTAGCACATAGGGCTGAGTGAGTCGCTTCGTGTTCCAGATCATCGATGAGAAGGGTAACATCCTCCCACCCAACACCGAAGGCTACCTCGGCATCAGGATCAAGCCCACCAGGCCTTTAGGCCTTTTTGTGGAGTATGAGGTAATGGCATCCCACCCCATCCTGCCTCAAGAGTGTGTCAAGGTTGTTCTGCATCCCGAGACTTCTTCAAGCCATCTTCTCTTCACACCAACCTGAAGAAAGCCATTTTAAATACAGGCTAAGTCCTTGGCACTTTATTACAGCTCTTTCTGTCCTAGACCACTCAGGATTTAAGAACTAAGTGATGGGGGAGGAGGAGGGTGGTCCTCAGCATCACCATACTGGTCCTCCATTATGTCCAACCGTCCTTTTGCTGAGGGAAAGCTGGGAGTGTTACATGTCCTGCCCATGCCAACTGAGCTGAGCAGTAGAGTATGCATCTTTTAGGTGTCATGCATGCCCTAAACGAGAAACTGGGGAGTGCCGAAAGCTGGGTTGAACCATAAGAAAACCTCCTGAAGTTCCCGATCTAACAAACTCTGATATTCTGGTTATGTTGTAATGGGAGCGGCAGGGCTACGTTCCCGGCTCCCAGACGCCTGCATGGCTAGCTTATGCCCCGAAATAATTACACGGAAACTGTATTTTTTTAAACACTGTCTGGCCCGTTAGTTTCAGCCTCTTATTGGCTAGCTCTTACATGTTGATCTAACCCATTTCTAATATTCTGTGTAGCACCACGAGCTGGCTTACCAGGAAAGATCTTAACCTGCGTCTGTCTGGAGTGTGAGAATCATGGCGACTCCCTGACTCAGCTTCTTTCTCCCAGGATTCTGTTCTGTCTACTCCACCCACCTAAGGGTTGGCCTATCAAATGGACCTAGGCAGTTTCTTTATTAATTAACCAATGAAAGCAACAGATTAGAAAGAAATCACTCCCACATCATTTCCCCTTTTTCTGTTTAAACAAAAAATAAGGCTTTCACTTTAACATAATAAGATTACATATAACAAAAGTTATCAAGTAAGAATTACAGTTACAATATTTATATCTATTTTAACTTTTATCATAACTAAGGAAAACTACAACTATCTATCCATTCTTTAACTCCATCAAAGACTCCAGAAGGATATAATATTACCTAAGCAAACAAGAAATCCAAAACTCTAGAAATGACAGAGACATCTCGTTATCTGGACAGTCACCCAAAGTTCCTCTGTACCGTTGGGGTATCAATCTTTGGCCTACAGGCCCATAGTATCCAGCAGACATTTCCATGAAGCAGGAAATTTCAAAGGCAGTTTAGTCACTATCTGTTGTGTCCTGCAGAATGTCTCGCAGACTCATTCATGAGTCAGGAATCCCGAAAGACCATCTCACCTTTAGGCAAGTTTAGCAGTCCTCTCTCTGTGGGTTCTTTGTGTCCAGTTCATGCAACAGTCCGGGCAAGAGCAGTTTCTTGTCCAAATGGCTATCAAACTCCATAAAGAGCCTCTTTGATGCCCATCTTCCTCTTGAAGTAGCTGGTGCTGCCAGGAGCAGATGTGTCTCATTGTCATGAAAAACCCTAAGTTATTAAAATATTTTAAATGTCATGTTCTATAGTCTTTGAAAGATATGAAGAATGCCTATCTAAAATATATCTATGCATATCTAGAAAATCTAACTAACATGACTACAAGCTTTATTATTATTGATGATTATCCATTATCAACCTATATTTCCTAACTATACATTATACTTTTAAAATGAACTACACAATCACAATACCTTAATCAAGATCAGAAATACATATACCTAAAATAAAATTGACCTTAAAATCCATACCAATGTAAATTATTCATAATTCATAGGCTTCAAGATGGACCATGGATAGGTGACCAGACTGCAACCAATCTCAGACTCCATCTCCTTTCTCCAAACGCTTTTCACCTGAAGCTATGGCTGTCTTCACACCACAGCCTCGAGGGGCATGCCTGTGGGTATTTTCATAAATCCCAAGTTATTCCAATAGGCAGTTTTGAGAGTCACACACACATTCACATCCATGACTCCCAAACCTAGCTATCATATATTATATATAACATATAATATGTCTGTGTGCTTTAATTTTCCTTTCCTTCCTTTTAGAGTTTTGTTTCTGGGAATTAAGACTAAGAGTCATGTTCCTATTTTGGTAGCCATCACATAAAGCAATGCCCCCTGGACCTCATGATTAAGCACTTCTTCAAGGAGACCTCGATTTTGTAATTTGTTTTGAAGTAAATTAGAATATAGGATTCACTCCTCCATTTTCAAGTGTGCACGTCAGTGGCATTTAAAGATTTCATGACAGAGTGAACCCCTCACATCATCTGTCTCCAGAAAATCTACACCCTAAACAAAAACTCTGTATTCATTGCACAGATAGACCCACAGCCTACCCCTCATCCCCAAAATCTCTTTACCTCTTAGCCCTTTTCCAAGTTTGTGAATTTGCCTGTTTCAGAAAATCCATAACAGTGTGATCATGTGGCACACTTATCTCACTTTTCTTGAGTTTGGAAGCTTTTTCTGCCCTAATGTATTTGAACACCACCCAACCCCCTCCTCTTCTTCAGAATTTTTGACAGTGCATTCTTGGCAGCTTTGATACATCCTACAAGTCTGTTGGGCTCTCTTGACTTTGTTACATTGCATTTTTTCCTCTTTGGATTTTATTTTTTATTTTCAGTTGCTATACTTTCAGTGACTTAGTTCTTTCTGCCTGTTTTAATATGCTTTTAAAACCTTCCGGTGAATTTTTTAAATTTAGTTGTTTTTCCATATTTGATCTTTACCCATTTTATGTGTGTTGAATTATCAGCTGTAGCCCACACAAACATTCAGTTATTATGTATCAATGGAAAAAAAACTAGAGATTAGTTGTTGATAGGGGTTAGAGCTGGTGGATGGGAGAAGGATGGAACAGAGAGTGCTTACCAAAGCCTTGGGAAGGGTCTTCTGGTGATGGCGCTGCTCTATACACTGATTGCTATGGTAGGATGAGGAGTCCATGCCTGTGAGCAAATTCATAGCACACACACACACACACACACACACATTTAAACCACAGGAAATCTGAGAGAGATCAGAGGATCAATGTCCATATCCTGATTGGGATATTGAACAATAGCTTTGTAAAACATTACCATTGGAGGAAACGAGATAAAGGGCATGTCGAATTTCTAGGTACTGTTTTCTTATTCTTCTTACGTTACATTGTACTGTAGTATCATAGGAAAGCGTATGTTATGAAGCCCCTGCCTCACTGGATTCAAGTGGGAATCAGAGAATCAGGTTAGGCAGCACTTGGAGAAGGGAATTCACTCGCTCCTGCCTATTGATCCCCCTTAGCTGTCCCAGCACTACACAGACTGAGCAGCATAAAGCCAGGGTTCTCACTAGAATGGAGACTCAGTCTGCGGAGAGTCCCACATAAGTAAGATGCTGTGTTTTAAATATGATCATGGCTGGAGCTGCAATCCACAGTGTGTGGACTTGTCCGGGTACCAGGTGCAGAATTCAAACCCAGATGTGACCCCACGCTCATCAGCTCTAAGCTCACTACCTTCACCAAGGGTGTTTCTTCTGCTCTCCTTGCAGAATAACCCGGAGAAGACGGCTGAAGTGGAATGTGGAGACTTTTACAATACCGGGGACAGAGCCTCTGTTGACGAAGACGGCTACTTCTGGTTCTCGGGCAGGGGTGATGACGTCATCAATGCTTCTGGGTAGGTGAGGCTGGCCCTGGGCTGGCTCTTGACACCCTCAAATGCCTCATGGCACCTTGCCTGCTTGATATTTCTTCATGCCCTGATGATGGGGCCGTCAGCCTGACTCTGAACAGAGCTGTGTCTAAGATATCCTGGGTGCGCGGACATCTCCACATCCCTGTAACCAAAGATGGAATTAAAGTGAAGTTCAAGGGGATCAAACGTTCCATAGTGATGAGAAGGAACCAAGAGGGTAGTGACACAGGCCTATAATCCCAGGTACTCACAAGACTGAGGCAAAAGATCCTAAGTCCAAAACTGCCTGGACAACTGACTAAACTATCTACCTCAACTTTTTAAAGGGGGGGTGAGGATACCCTTCGTTGATAAAGAGCTTGCCTGCCATGTGTGAGGGCCTAGGCTCAGAACCTAGTACCATGGAAGGAAAGAAAGGGAGGAGAAACAAAGCCTAAAAGATGAAATAGCACGCTGAGAGGACCCAGCCTTCTCTAGGACACAATGTGAGGATCTCGGGGGTTCTGGTGCTGAGAGGACCCAGCCTTCTCTAGGACACAATGTGAGGGTCTCGGGGGCTCTGGTGCTGAGAAAAGCTGCTTGGGCCACACACTCCTCAAGGAGCCATTACTCTGCCACCTCCTTCACAAGAGACACCAAGAAAGCCATCCCAGGAACACCTGAGTCAGGTAGTTTTAGAACTAAATACTCCATGGGGGGGGGGGGGTGTCCAAAATATTAGTATCGAGTCTCTGGCTGTCTATGACCTCCACCCTCGGTGTCAAGTGTCCATAACCCTCAAGTACAAGGTGTAAGGTTAAGTTCTCTGCAGCCCTGGCATCTGCTCAGAACACTTGCTTCTCCAGGTACCGCATTGGGCCTTCGGAGGTGGAGAACGCCTTGGCGGAGCACCCTGCGGTGGCAGAGTCAGCCGTGGTAGGCAGCCCGGACCAGAAGAGAGGAGAGGTAGGAGGACACAGAAGCCAGCTTTCAGGGACTGGAGAGAAAGGGGGTGGGGCAACTTCCAAGGCCTTAGCATACAGAAGCTGGGAACCTAGAATGGTTCCTGGTGTGTGTGTGTGTGTGTGTGTGTGTGTGTGTGTGTGTGTGTGCACTTAACATGGTTTGGTCACCAGGGGGTGCAGAATCTTTACAAAGACACACCCGTGAGGAATAAACTGCTATTGTGCCCATTTCACAGAGATGGAAGTTAAGGTGAGGTCAGGTGTTTTTCTAAGGCATGCAGTGGAAATGGGGAAGACACGGATTGGAACCTGGCCCTTTCCTTTTCCAAGTAACCCTTAGTCTCAAGCATCAACTCAAGCTACAGTGGATTTGTCCATTCAGTAAACACTGTCTAGCCAAGCTCTGTGAGCCAGCATGCATCTGAACCTCCACTCCCATCCTGAAGGTGGTGAAGGCGTTTATTGTCCTGACCCCGGAGTTCTGGTCACGCGATCAGGAGAAGCTTGTCAAAGAGCTGCAGCAGCACGTGAAGTCTGTGACAGCACCATACAAGTACCCCAGGAAGGTGAGCCAGGCTACACGGACCCAGATGGTGACTTCAGTTTCTGGGCTCCAGCCCAGAGCAGCCATGGTGGGGTGGAGGCCAACAGTGAAGTCAGCCAAAAGGTTTTGTTCCTTAGGGAAGTCTCTACTCCATACCAGAAAGGAACTGACTGATACACACCAATCAAAAGAAAAAGATCAGAAAGGCATCCAAAAAAATGAATTTTTAAGGTTACTTATTATTCTATAAAATTTAAGAAGTCAAAATTGATACTTTAAAATGTGATTCATAGTAAGAAATTAAACCATATTTTCAACCCCAATAACATACATACATAAAGCAAACAAAAAGAAACAAAATATTTATTCTTAGAACATAAAATTATTTTGGGATGCGTTTTTTGCTACATTCGTTTCGAGTGCCACGTGCAGTATGTAAAACAAAAAAACCAATAATAGTGAAATAATTCAGTCATTAATTGAAATTTTTCCTATAATTTCAGAGGGTGGCAAAAGTTTCTTTTAATTTTGTTTTATTTATCATTCTGCTACATTATATTTTTGTCCTTTATTTTTGAGACAGTGTCTCTTTGTAAGCCAGGCTGGCCTAGAACTCATTATGTAGCCAGACTGGCCTCAAACTGTCAATCCTCCTGCCTCAGCCTTCTGAGTGTCAGGATCACGGGCATGTACCATCAGGTCAAGTTTCATATTATTTTATCTTTGACATAAAATACCTTCTCAGTATATCAAGAGAAAAAACAAACTTTGAAGGAATACGCGTAGTATTGTCCTGCTGATTTAAAATAAGAGACAAGCCTGTCAGAAAGTCATTGCTTTCTTCTGCTGTGGTGCATCCCTGTACCATCCCCATGTTCACCAAGGCACACATGTTAGGAAACTGCAGGGCTAACATGTGTCATGTTCTAGAATACTGTGTGTGCGTTCTAACCCCAATGCATTGCAATTTGAGCCTGACTGCAATCAATCCAAGAGCATGTGCGCATGTTTGATAGAGACGAAACTGAAGTCACCTGAGGTTGCACTATGTAAGAGGAGAGTTGGAATTCAAAAGGATGTGTGACAACAAGACCACCCTTCTACATCAGTCAAGCACAATGCCCCCAAACAATGGAGGCTGATAGTCTCTTGTTCGTGTCTATCGTGGCTCTTCTATAATCTCTGCCCCACATCCCTCACCCTGGGATAGGGTGGCCACAGAGGCGCCTGCCTCGTCCTGGCTCCAAACTCTTCTGACTGGAGAGGAAACGCTCCACTTCCATTCACAGTTCATGGGGCAAAGCAAGTTACATGACTACACCATCCTTCAGGAATCAGGAGAAACCTGCAGGACTCCGTGGAGTCAGTCTGTGCAAGGGGGCGGGTGGAGCCGGGCGTGCAAACGGGAAGAGAGCCACAGCAGCCCTAAGTCAGGATGACTTTCTTCTCTTCCAGATCGAGTTTGTTCCTGAACTGCCCAAAACCATCACAGGCAAAATCAAAAGGAAGGAACTTCGAATAAAGGAGTTCAGTCAGAGATCAGCAACAAAATCAGGAGCATCCCTGTGACCTGACACATGTCTTTGACTGTTGGGGGTGGAGATGGGGTGGACTGTAGCAAGGGTAAGTTTGGAAGAGGAAAGCAAGACCCTCCACCAACATTTTTGTGTTTTCAAATTCAGCTACCACCCTTCCTGGGAGTCGTTTGTCCTTTCGATGGCCACAGTGAGCTCTCAAACCTGGTTTGTGGGCATTAAAATATTAATCTGACTAGCACCCTGTGTGGTCGCTTGTTGGAGGAGGCCGCTTGTTTGTTTCCCAGCCGCCCAAACTCATGAAATAATTACACAAAACTGTATTATTATACGCAATACTGTTCGGCCAATAGCTTAAGCATATTTCTAGCTAGCTCTTATATCCTAAACTAACCCATCTCCATTAATCTGTGCATCACCATGAAGTCATGGCCTCCCGGCAAAGTTTCAGAGGGCTCCAGGGCAGGCATCTTTCCCCAGAGGCGGCTACATGGTTTCTCCTAATTCTGCCTACTCTCTCTATATATCTCTTTTAACCCGGCTTTACTCTGTCAAACCATTGACAGAAAGCAGCTTCTTTATGAACCAATAAAAGCAACACATAGGCAGAAAAACTTCCCACACCATTTTCTCTCTTCTTTTTAAATAAAAAGGAAGGTTTTGAGAAGTGATTGTTTTTTACCGCTGAGTAGTATTCTAATGTGTATATATTCCACACTTTCTTCATCCATTCTTCCATTGAAGGGCATCTAGGTTGTTTCCAGGTTCTGGCTATTACAAATAATTCTGCTATGAACATAGTTGAACAAATGCTTTTGTCATATGATAGGGCATCTCTTGGGTATATTCCCAAGAGTGGTATTGCTGGGTCCAGGGGTAGGTTGATCCCGAATTTCCTGAGAAACTGAAACACTGATTTCCAAAGTGGTTGCACAAGATTGCATTCCCACCAGCAATGGATGAGGGTACCCCTTCCTCCACAGCCTCTCCAGCAAAGGCTATCATTGGTGTTTTTGATTTTAGCCATTCTGACAGGTGTAAGATGATATCTCAAAGTTGTTTTGATTTGCATTTCCCTGATCGCTAAGGAGGCTGAGCATGACCTTAAGTGTCTTTTGGCCATTTGAACTTCTTCTCATGTTCTGGCTTGGTGGGAGCCTAACCAGTTTGGATGTTCACCTTCCTAGACATGGACGGAGGGGGGAGGACCTTGGACTTTCCACAGGGCAGGGAACCCTGACTGCTCTTTGGACTGGAGAGGGAGGGGGAGAGGAGTGGGGGGAGGGGGAGGGAAATGGGAGGCTGGGAGGAGGTGGAAACTTTTTTTTCCTTTTCTCAATAAAAAAAAGGAAGGTTTTAACTTTAACAAAGTAAAATTACATATAACAAAACAGTTATCAAACAAGGATTACAGTTACATTGTTTATATCTACTTTATCCTTTGTGTATAGGAGGGCTACTGATTTTTTTGAGTTGATCTTGTATCCTGCCACATCACTGAAGGTATTTATCAGCTGTAGGAGTTCTTCGGTAGAGTTTTTGGGGGTCACTTATGTACACTATCATATCACCTGCAAATAATGAAAGTTTGACTTCTCACAAACTCCATTTAAATGCTCCATAGCCAGACTTCCTGAAAGAGTCAGAGCCATTTGTGCTGGTGAACCAAGAAGCCTGCTCCTAAAGAAGCCATGCAGCCTTCTGTGGGTGGGTGCCTTCCAGCCATAATCCTCCCTAGCTGTCAATCTGAGACACTCCAGGGTTAGACTCTCCCCCTTTGACAGCAGCTTCTGGAGGAGCCCTGAACATGCATTCCACAGCCAGGACATGGAGGGACAGAAGGAGACTCAGGCCAGAAGGAAATCCACTGAGCTCAGCTTCGAATTGGTAACAACATTTACCTGCCAACACAATCCTGTCCCTCCTGCTTTTGATGAGTCCAGGATCTTTTTTGCCTCACTCCCAAGCAATGCTGCTGCTGTTTCCTAACTTAACTTTACCTACCATGAGTGAGTGAGAGGCCCAGCTTCCGGGAATGCAGGAATCATGTAGGTATCCTCTACCCCTGCACAAGGACCTAAGCCTTACCTTAAGCCCAGGCTTTCCTCCAGAGTGAACATAGGCATGAGAATGAGAACCTGATCCTCCAGGGGACTCACTCACTGCCAGGGCCCAGGACTCTTCAGCCGAGATTCCTCTACATATAGGACCTTTTTTCTCACTATAACCTCCTCTAGGGACCCAAAGCCCTTTTCCCCTTCTGGTCTTGAGTTCTGTGATTCTCTGTCACTCAAGTCCTTGAGATCTGAGGTTGGACCATCTGGTATATCTAGAGGTTAAGAAGAGCAAAAGGAGAAATGTCCTCAGTCAGGGGAAGTTGTGGAACAAAACATCCTTTCTTGTTTTATCCCACCTTAGAGGGGAGTCATTACTGGGAGGTTCCCTTCAACATCTGCCTGATTCTTGGATAGATACACACACTCAGGGGATTATACAGTTCAGCAAGCACAGAGCCAAGCAGAACATACAGCAGCCCCAGCCTTGCTTGGGAACACCTCCACAGCTTTGTACATGACATGATTTCTCATGTGACCTGCTGCCCTTAGACTCTTGTTGAAGGTGGTGTCTTCTGGATTCTAAATATGGTGCTGGGCAATGACCTCTGCAGGGTATTCTGTAGGGCTACGGCTGGATCCCAAGAGAGCATCTAATTAGAGTGGTCTTGTAGACAGGGTCACATGATCAGGGTGGGCATAGAGTGAGGAGTGTGTCTTTTGGTTCAGAAGATTTATAAGCCATGATAAAAGTGTGCCCTGCACATAGAACTATAGTGTCACTCCCCATCTCCAATGAGCTGTCAGAATTATCAGATGATGTCATTGTCCTTATAGTAATGACTAACCACACAAGTGACAAACAGAGACACTGAGCTACAAACAAGGACACTGGCTCAGCCTCACATACCCAACCATAGAATCTGGGCTATAAGCAAAGCATCTCTTATTCCTCTCCTTTACAAGACTTCCCTGAGCCTCAGACATAAGTCTCCCTGAGCCATTTTTCTGCCTAGCTACAGCTCCTGCCCCGAGTCTGTTTCTTCATCTATGCCACGGGAATGGAGATGATTCTAAGCCAAGAAACAGGGCTTGCAAGTGGGTCAGAAACAAGCTCTGCATAAATTTTAAGCTTACATTTATAATGTGCTAAAGTGTGTTCACAGAAAGATTATGCAAAAGAAAACGGATTGTATAGAAATTTCAACAAGGCAACGATGAAAGACTTCTTAGGGAAGCCAACAAAATCAGACCCAGGCTACAAAAGTTATAGAAAACATAGATCAGTAGGGATGATGTGATTCTAAATAAGAAACCTTAAGATATTTAGAACACATCAGTTACTAAAAATAGCCATCCTTCACAGGCTAGCATCAGTCTCTGAGAGCTGCCTCCCCTCGGCCAGCTCCGGTGGATGCCAGCAAGCCAAGGAGACACCTCGGGCCTCCTGCTTCTCTCATGGCTAAGGCGTTATTAGCCTTGTGTGTGAGGGCACCTGAGTGAAGCCAGTTCCCAGCTCACCATGGCCCCACCTGCTCTTGGATCCAACACTCTAACAATTGCTCCGAGTCACGTTTTTTTCTCCTAGACTAGGTGACCTTTACTATTTAAAGATCAGGAAATATTCAAAACACACAAAGAAGATGGCCTTCTTCTGAAATAATCACATTCTCACATCTTAGTCCTTGAAGAAAGCTAAAGAGGGGGATAAAGAGACATGAGCAGTGTGGGGTTTTCAAGTTTCATGATGCCACTCTTTAAGACTCTGAAGTGATGAATGAAGACAACTCCCCTGAGTTCCCCGTGGCTCTGATGATGTCCTCGACTGGTGGCCCCCGACTTGTCTCCATGTACCCTCAAATTCAGTACATTGATTCTGAACAATTTTCAAGACTGCAAACTCAGCAGGGATACGCAGTCAATGGGTGAGACTTAGAGTCATAAGTGGAAAAGAACAGTCACCGCTCCACTGGGAAATGTGATCACATAACCACAGCACAGAGCGGAGTAAGGCAGACTCAAGGGCCCATGCAGCACACGCCGTAATGAGAAGGAATAACCCACGATGATAGGAAGGGGACACACTTGTGCAGTACTGTGTAGGGCAGATGCTGACAGCTCTTAAGTTACTCTGGTAATACGAATTTCTCCAACATAATATCTATTAAAGATTTGTAAATTTTTCTCCGTGTATTTTTTTATAGAAAAAGAGACCTGTAAAAAAATGAATTATAGATAATGACAGTCATCATTACCTATTTAAGAAGACATACACTTGGGGTTCAATTTGAGATACACCCAAAATTTGATACTTGATGCATGAACAGAGGGAGGGAGGACCTGGTGGTCCCAGCACCAAGCCTCTCTTGCTTATGGCTATTATGTCTTCCTCACCATGATGGACAGCAAAGTTTTCTTATCAGATTATCCCTCACATTAATAGGAAAGTAGGACAATGTCATTGAATAAAGCCTGAAGGAGTGAATGATTCAGCCTTAATAAGAAATCTCAAAAAGTAACCAAAATGCTGTGAACTTTCACTTTAACAAGAATCCTAAAAATAGTTATTAATTCCTGAAGCTTGAGTACATATAATCACACTTCAGTTGGATGGGTTTTTTTTTCCAAGTCAATTCAGACTTCAGAGACTGCTGGGATATTTTGCAGGGGTGTTGGTGTACCAGCTTTTGTTTTGAAGGTAAAGAGTCAAGGGGGAAAACAGCCCCGATCACTTTATAAAATGGAAGAGGAAGTATGTACTATCCAAACAGGAGGCGCCATCTGCAACGAGAAGGATCAAATAGTTAATGCACAAACAATATGGATCAACCTCAAAATTATGATACTGACTTCTGGGGTACGGGATAAGAGACCCACCCTCATAAGATTCAGGGATGTGTAAAAGGTAATGTATAAACTAACAACATGACCGTTCATGGTATGGTGAGAGGGAAGGATTTTATTGTATGAGAGAGAGAGGGAGAGAGAGAGAGAGAGAGCAGCCAGAGTCATCTGGAAGAGTCCAGAGCAGCTAAACAGGGTCAGCTGACTGGACCTGGGCGTGAAAAACAGGAGCAGTGCAGAGAGATAGAGGGTTGGGAGTAGAGAAAACGAGAGATATGGAGGAAGGGAGACATAAAGAAACAGAAGGGAAGGGAAGGAGAGAGAGAAAGAGAGCATATCAAAAATAGCAGGGTTATAAGAATAACGAGTAGCTGGGAGTAGGGAAGTTTGTGAGCTGGGGGAGTTTATGGTAGGCGGCTAGCATGGATGGTGAAATGTGTAACAGGTCCTTGTGTTACTGAGGGAGCCTGGAAGCCAGCATGCGTTCTGGTCAGCATGCTAACAGGCAGCGCAGACAGGTTCCTTTGTTCCTTCTGCCTTCTGGAATGGGGAGAAGTGGTGTTCCCTCTGGGTCTGACAGGTAGATAAGCTTTGGGGATGTGCGATGGGAGAGCACAGACAGACAAGGAATTGTGACTGACAGATGTAGTCCCTTCCTGAGACGGGTGATTCACTGCTGCACATATAGGTATAAAACGAATAATGGAAAGACTTAAAATAAGATTCTGTTCACCATGCATGACTTTATCACACTTTAGCAGCATGTTAAATATAGGACCCAAAATGCTCATTTTTGTTTTTCCTGCAAATTATAAGTAAACAAACTTTTAGGTTTTGGTTTTGTTTGTTTGTTCATGTGTTTAGACAGGGTCTCGAGTAGCCCAGGCTGGTCATTATATGGCTGAAGATGACCTTCAACTTCTGCTCCTCCTGCCTACACCTCCGAGTAATGGAATTGAAGGTGTGCATTCTTAGTCTGTGTGGTGCTGGGCTTTGAAATCCGGATCTGTGCCTGACAGGTAAGACTCTACCAAATGCGCTGCATCCTCAGCTCCACGTTTTTAAAACTCTAAATACAATTTCATTTGCAAGTTTAAAGATCACTTAAAAATTGAGCAACTAATAAATATACCTTACAGTGGAAAAGAATCCTAAGCCTTATGCAGAATCTCCTTGCAGAACTTACTTAAAATCTTTCGGGAAATATCCATAAGTATTCCTAAACAACGTGAAAGAAGACTGAGGGGAATAGTAAGCATAATAAGGTGTGAGAAAGATACATATGGACATAGTATAGAAAATATCTTTATACATATGAGCATAAATAATAGAAATGGGCTCCTGATTTATAATACCTATGTTATCAATTCAACGATAATTATGTACAGAATATTGCTTGACACAAATTTCTAAAAGTTTTGAAGTTTTCTTTTGATCTTTCATATCAGGTCTAAAGAAGCACTTAAGGTCATATTTCTGTCAGAAAAACAAATGGTGTGTCAGAGTAATCAGGGGCATTATTAAATGTTGAGAACTGAAGCTTTATAAGAATATGATTCCAAGTAATCTACGGTAAAAACTTACTTTCATATTTCATAATATGGTCTTTAAGCCAATCAAGAACAATATTGCAAGTTAATATGTAAATGAACACAAAATTTAGAAATGTGTGGTCACCACAACACAGGCAATCATCATTTTACAGAATTGGTATTTATGACTATTACAGGAGAGAATGAATTAAAATATGGTTCCAACTAACCCAAAACCTACCCTTAGTTTTGTGCAAAACAAGCAAAACTTTCCTAGGCTCCCACAAAACCAATAGGTGCAGTAGGATCAAAAACCCATTGCCATTGTTCTTGAGGTCTCAGTAGTCCTCATTGTCCGCTATGTTCAGCGAGACCGGTTTTAACCCAGGCTTTTTCAGACCCAGGCCAGCTGGCCTTGGTGAGTTATGGGTTTTTGATTCTACTGCACCTATTGGTTTTGTGGGAGCCTAGGCAGTTTGGATGCTCACCTTACTAGACCTGGATGGAGGTGGGTGGTCCTTGGACTTCCCACAGGGCTGGGAACCCTGATTGCTCTTTGGGCTGATGAGGGAGGGGGACTTGTTTGGGGGAGGGGGAGGGAAATGGGAGGCGGCGGTGGGGAAGAGACAGAAATCATAAATAAATAAATAAATAAATAAATAAATAAATAAATAAATATAAAAATAAAATAAATAAATAAAAAAACACCCTTTCCAAAGAGCAAACTCTGAGTCCTGGAACATTTTCCCTTGACCCTGAAAACTGGGGCAAGTACAGAGTGTGCCTCTCGGAAGCACCATTGCCTGAGAGGGAGCAGTAACCTCAACTATAAGGATCAAAGGCACAGGTCAAATATGCATGAAAACAAAGTCCATCTTGACACTAACTGGTAAAACATCCTGAGTCACGGGCACTCCTGCTCCACTTGGTAGCTGGCAGGACATCAATAGCGGTTATGTAGTCAGATGAAATCCAGCAGAACCTCTGTCTGAAGGCCAAGTTCTGAGAGTTGATTGCTAGAACAGCAGGCAGAACACTCAATTAATCAGAGGTGAGAAAGTTTGACCTATGCAAATTTAGTCAGACACAGTGGGAAAAAAGCTACAAGAGTCATCACGACATTTCCTCCTTGTAGGTGCTAGATGAACAGGATAGCTTCTACTTCATTGAAGGTGTTTACATGGGCTGATGTTGCCTTCATGCAAGGGTTCATCCTGACTACTGGGCCTTTCTGGAGCCCTTGCCTGGTTATCTAACACAGGTCAGTCAAAACAAATATGACTATCTTTGTGGTCTCTTTTCTCTCCCTTCTCTCCTACCCCCTCTCTTTTTCTCTTCCCTTCCCTCTCTCTCTCTCTGTCTTCTCTACAGACAATATCATCATACATACATACATACATACATACACTCATACATATGTATGTACGTACATACATGCACACATACATGTGCACATACCTGTGTGTCTGTATACTGGAGGGTGGGTGTGATGTTTCAGTAGCAAAGTGAATAACCTCATAGTAAGAAATGAACCTCCACTTATTCTCAACATCCCTATGGCCTTTTCTGCTTTGGCGACATCAACATTCTACACAGGACAGATTTTACAAGACTAAGGACAAAAACTCAATTTCTGATCAAGGCCCTTTTATGCAGACCCTACAGAACTCTGCTATGTAACAATCTTTGTACACTGTAAATATGTGTTATTCTCATTGTTAATAAAAAACTGACTGGCTGATAGCTGGGCAGGAAGAGATTGAGCCAAATAGCCTGACACAGAGAGAATGTTGGGAAGAAGAAGGGCAGAGTCAGAGGAGTTGTAAGCAGAAACAAGGAGAAGCAAGATGAACATGCCATACTGAAAAAAGGTACCAAGCCATTTGGCAAGGCACGAATAAGAAATATGGGTTAAGAAAAGAAAAAAATGTGGGTTAATTTAAAGGTACGAGTTAGATAGTAATAAGCCTGAGCTATTGGCTGATCATTTATAATTAATAATAAGACTCTTGGGAAGGGGCAGCACCTGACTCTGACCTGCATGGGGGTAGGAGGCAGGAGTGGGCCATGGCTGAAATTGAAATCAGAGACCTGGACCAGCAGCTCGAGCAACTGCAGCGCTGTGAGCTCATCAAAGAGAGCAAAGTCAAGTCCCTGTGAAGAAGGACATTTAAAAGAAATCCCACACTAGCTCAGAATTGAGAATAATAGAGGGTTATTTATTTAGAGGTACACTCACAAATCAATATCCTCTGCTGGAATGGAGAACAGCAACCAAATCCTACAGCTGGAAAAGAGGCTAGAAGAGCACTTTACTTCAGCATAAATAGTATAAGAGGCCACGCCCAAGTGGGCAGGTAACTTAAAGGCTACTAGCTGTAGTAATTTCTGCAGCATCTCCCCCTTTTGTTTAAATAAGAGAGTTCTAAGCCAAATGCAAAATTATATACAATAAGAACAAATATATCAAGTAAGAAATATATGATAAATATTTCAATAATTATTCTATCCTAATGAGTTGAAGTCTTAAATAATAAATAACTTGGCCAAGTCATAAGAGGAAAGTAACTACAACTATCTAGTCTTCAACCCCATTGAAGATCTGAGAAGGGAAATAATATTACTTTAGTAAGGAATAAGTGCAATCAAGCAACTTCTAAAAATGTACAACAAATAACAAAGACAACAGGCTACCTGGGCAATCAACCAAAGTCTCATTTGCGGTGTTGAAGAAATCAACTTTGGCTAAGGTCTAGAATAACTGACAGACCATTTTCAGAGGCAGGAAAAATTTCAAAACTGTCTTACCCTGTTCTTGACAAGATCTGACAGTCTTTTTCCTTGTGTCCTGCTTATCCATTTCCAGATACCATGTACCTTGTCAGTGGTTGAGGCATGGACAGTTCCTTGCCTCAAAAGTCAATTTTGCCAAGAAGAAAAAAGCTCCAAGTGGAGGGTCTGGTGTTCAACATTCTCTAGGGACTAGATCGGTGTTGCCAGGAACAATCATGTCTCATACCAACAGAAATACAAGTTATTTAAATGCCATATTCTATAGTTCTTTGAAGTGGTTGAAGATTATCTATCAGAATATAATCTCTATGTATCTAAAGAACCTGATTAGTCTAACTATAAGTATGACAAACATAGATGACTATTGATCTATAACTCTTAATACCTATATAACTTAAAGACTAAGACTTCATATTAAAAGGTTATGCAATAAACAACTGTGCAACAAATGAGGGCAATGACCTCAAAATGTAAACAATGTATAAATATCTTGATCAGATATAGAAATGTACATTGCAATATGATAAATATATCTAAAATTGTATCAATATACAAAAAGTTTTAAGCAGAGGTAAAAGCTTGCATGCATAAATATGACAAAATAACTTTGCTTAGGTATACAAATATTGTAGACAAAAATGGGAACATAGTTAATATAATTTAAGTTTGTATCAATATACAGGTATCTATACCAATATAAATTGCCTATAAATAATAGCCCACAAGTATTCACTCTATTACTCACTATTATTATTAGTGTAAGTAAGCTAATAATAATCCAATTTCCCCCCTTTTTTTCCAAAGAGATCCCTGAGCCTACAAAATTTCCCCCAACCCCCACCCTATACCAATTATAATCAACCCCTAAATGATGTCCCTAACCCTGAGGACAAACTTTGTTGGGAGAGAATTACTTCCAGCTGTCATGGGGGTGATGTTCTTTCTATGTGATCCTGT
Source organism: Alexandromys fortis (assembly GCF_014885135.2). Classification (NCBI taxonomy): domain Eukaryota; kingdom Metazoa; phylum Chordata; class Mammalia; order Rodentia; family Cricetidae; genus Alexandromys; species Alexandromys fortis. The sequence goes on along the minus strand of NW_026067926.1, from coordinate 5,923,665 downwards.
GAAAGTAAAATGATGGTTAAGTTCCAAGATTACTGCCTGGTATAATTGCAAATAGTCTCTGAGTATTCGGTATGGTTTTTCTGAGGTTCCTATTTGTAGTTCTGGCCAAAATGTTGAAAATAAAGAAGTATACCATTTCAGCTAACCAAGTTGGAACCATGTTGAGCAGCTGGTACCCAAAATGGTCTAATAGTAGTGCTATCAGCATCATGATATCATATCAACCAGATGGAGCTGTTGTTATGGGGCCCTATCTTCTTCCTGGAAATTTCAAAGATTACAGCAGGAAAATTCATTGTTCATGGTGGAAAACTTAAACATTATTTATATAGACATATACAAACATATATGTTCAATAAAAGGTATGATAGAGACAAAAATAGGTGTGAAGAAAAGTAAAATTTTTTCTAGATTCTTTCTTCTTTCTGTTCCATACCAGATAGCTGTTGACATGAGACAGAAACTCTGAATATTTCTTTCAAGAACATGCTTGGATGTATGTAGTAGGAGCTGCAGGGCTGCGTTCCAGCCGCCCTGGCTCCCGCATGGCTAGCTTTGTCCGAAATAATTACACGGACACTGTATTCTTTTAAACACTGCTTGGCCCATTATATCTAGCCTCTTCTCGGCTAACTCTCGCACCTGGACTATCTCATTTTTAATAATGTGTGTAGCACTCCTAGGTGCGCTTACCGGGAAGATTCTAGCCTATGTCCATTCTGGGTAGGAGCTTCATCGATCGCGTCTGCTCGGGAGAGGGGAGCATGGCCTCTGAGCTCACTTCCTCTTCCTCCCAGCATTCTGTTCTGTTTACTCCACCCACCTATGTTCTAAACTATAAGATGGGCCAAGGCAGTTTCTTTATTAGCCAATGACCTTCCTCCATCAGATGTAGAGAAGGACATAGCCATTGTCCAACTCCAAAACCAGCTCTATATATTCGTATATACAATGTATATGTTTGATCAACTGTCCTTACAAGTTGTATTCCTTTTTCTTGATGATCCTTATTGGATAGTTATTTTTCCTTTGGTCAACATCCAAACATCCAGAGAGTCTTGAATTTTTCAAGATGTGTATTTTCCTGTAAAGATAACAGCAGAACCTTGCCCCAGCCCTTATGAGGTTTCCTTACACCTGTATGGTTGTCATCATTGTGGATGAGCTGTCATTTCTTTTTTTCAAAAGGTTTCTTCTTTTCAAAACTAATCTTTATTAATTTTGATGGTATCCATATTTTTTCTTTTTCTGTGGAAACAAGAGCGAAACCCCTTCCCCAATGTGGCACATTTCCTGATTTCCATTGTGAGGTCAACACATCCTTGAAATAAACCAATTGATTTAATTCAGAAGACTTTTTTATTATTCAATGTCTCTCTGCTGCTGTTGTTCCTTTCTCATTAGCACTAAGAAAATTCAAGGTTAATAAAGCATTATGTAATCTATTTCTGGGGGTATTTTCCACTCCTTTTTGTTTGTTTAGCATATCCTTTGTAGTTTGACTTGATCTTTCTATAACTGCCTGACCTGTAAGATTGTGTGGTATACCTGTAATATGCTTAATATTATAATAAGCAAAAATTGTTTCATTTTCTTAGAGACATATGCTGGACCATTATCTGTCTTTATTTGTGCAGGTATTCCCATGATGGCCATAACTTCTAATAGATGTGTGATTACTGAATCAGCCTTTTCTGAGCTTAAAGTAGTTGCCCACTGAAAACCTGAATAAGTGTCAATGGTGTGATGTACATATTTTAACTTTCCAAATTCTGCAAAGTGAAACACATCCATTTGCCAGATTTTATTCCTTTGAGTACCCTTTGGATTAGTCCCTGCAGGCAATGGCGTTTGGTTATAGAAAAAGCAAGTAGGAGGTCATATTGAAGTCTCATTTGGGGATAAGCATAAAAGTCACTTATTCTCAGCACTTTGACCAGTTGTGAGTCTCTGCAAAACTCACAAATCCTTTCAAAAGTAAACTTCTCTGGCCAAAGCCAGAAACAATACCACCCTATGGGCATGATTATAAGTATTTAGAAGTCAATTTCACAGTCACATTGTATGCACTTAGCAAGATACCTGCAGTACCTGCCCCACTGTGTCTGATCACCTACCCAGACCAGGTTTACAACACTAGATATAAATTCCCTTCCTTGGAGAAGGCTTCAAGCCCAGTTAGAAAGCATTTGGTTGCCCCAATAACAGTCATGAACTCTTACACCTGTGAGTACATCGCGTCTAACATGATGGTAGCATAGCATTAGAGGGTCACAGCTAAGGCTTTTTATGGCAATCATCCCCCAGCCGCCTAAATAGAACCTTCCAGCACTGTGAAAACTAGTTAGCAGGCAGAAAGCTTCCAGTTCAGTACCAGTTTTATTTCATATCCTGCACCCCAAGAATTTGTGTCTTCATTAATGTACATGTGTTTCTTATTTTCATATTGTATTTGGAAAATGAACCTACATAATGGTTGTATTCACCACAAACCAAAGATCAATGAAAAGACTGTCTTTTTAAGCATCATGCTTTGTGTTTGTATGCAGATGCGTCTTCAACCTCTGCAGAAGAGATGTCCTCTGGTAAGGCTTTCTATCACATCTCATAAGGTAAATGCAATTCAGACTTTCCCCCACTCAGCAAATGGATACAGTTGTGTGTCTCCTTTTGATCTCCAGATACCTCTTCAACCTCCGCAGAATCGGGTTCTACAACTGGTAATTCCCCCTGCCCCGCTGCCGGATATACTGGGCTGAGTTTCTCATTTGTCATATTAGAGTTAGACAATGGGACTATTTAATGATCACTTTGGCATCAAATACAGATCAGTGAAAGAAAGCTCATTTTAAAGTACTCCCTTCTCTGGGTTCCTCCACAGATCCATCTTCAACCTCAGCAGAAGAAGCAAGCTCCTCTGGTAATGTTTTCTCTTATCACAATTTTTTTTAAAAAAGTGTAATTTATTTTAGCCCCGTTTTTAAAATTTGGCAAATATGGTGATTAGCTTCAGTGTGTGACTTTTACACACTTCGTTGTCATCACCCCACACACAGCGTATTTGTAACATTTGTAACATTCCATTCCAGGAAGCCCTTTCTGTTTTGTCACGTATTCTATTACCACTTTTTTTGGTAAATTTGTCTCCTCTTGACACCCTTCTTTTGTTTGTTGACCTATATTTGCCCATATGTGTATAAATGCCTATATTTAAAACTAGGATCTGCATATGAGAGAAAATCTGGTATTCCTCTTTCTGAGTCTGTTACTCACAGTTCCACCGGTTTTCTTTTGGAGTTCATAATTTCATTTTTCTTTATAGCTGAATACAATTCCATTGTGCATATGTACCACACTTTCATTATCCACCCATTTGGTAATGAATACCCAGATCCTGTGAATATCGTAGCACTTAACATGGATGTGCAAGTGTCTCTGGTAGGACTTAGGTTCCTCGGGTAGGCAACCAGCAGTAGCATAGTTGGGTCATATGACGGTTCTAATTTTAGTTTTTTTGAGACCCATCCACATGAATTTTCTTTTTTTAAAGATAATTTTATAAAGAACTTTATTTGGCAAACGATCCCAAATTATTTAAGCAGAACTACACCTTTCTCTAGGTGGCTGTACACAGAAACATGCTAGAAATTTACAGCATTTCCTGCTACCTCTCCATTTCTTCTGCCTGTATTTTAAAGTTCAAAAAGAAATAGCTGAAGGACTATTTCAAAAGAACTGTCTCCAGTCACCTCAGCACTGAGA
>NW_026067926.1:5890744-5919164 GCF_014885135.2 Alexandromys fortis | reverse complement strand
AAAAAAAAAAAAAAAAAAAAAAAAAAAAAAAAAAAAAAAAAAAAAAAAAAAAACTTCATGGATCTCTCTGTCACAGATTCCTCTCTCCGGGCACCAAATCGCAGCAAAGCAGACGGCTGGTCTAGCAGCTGCAGCCTAGACTTCAGCATAAATCCTCTTCAAGGTTATCATCACCAGACACAGAGGCAGCTGATAAGCTGCGGCAGGACAGGGTGTGTGGTAGCTGTTCAGGGCTTCTTTTGGTCTCAGTGAAGGTAAGAGAAGCATCTGTTTCTGTGACCTTGTCCTTCCACATATCTGGGACGGTTCTGTTTTCTTCTATGTCTTCAGGAATTTCTACTGCATATCTTTTACGAACTAATTCTAGCCCAATATCAAGTTTCTTCCCGTTGCTGGTATCATATAGATACATTTTTGGCCAAGTTAAGATTCCAGCCTGGACACAGCTAGAGACCTTGGCCATGAGGTCTTCTTCCAGCAACACAGTGAGTAAGTCTTTCAAACTCATCTAGAGCTTCCTCTTCCCACTGCTCACCTGAGGGGGCAATCCGTGCTGGACTGCATTCTATTGCTTGAAATGGAAGCCTTAGAAAGTCACTCCTGGGGGCTGGAGAGATGGCTCAGGGGTTAAGAGCACTGATTGCTCCTCCAGAGGACCTGGGTTTAATTCCCAGCACCCACATGACAGCTCAAACTGTCTGTAACTCTTGTTCCAAGGGATCTGATTCCCACATACAGATATACTTGCAGGCAAAACACCAATGTAGATGAAATAAAAATAAATTTTAAAAAAGAAAGAAGAAAGTCACTCCTGAGAGCTCTTAGATACTTCAGTGAACAATCTCCATTATCTCCAAAGTCAACAAAGTAGAGGTCCAAATTGCCATTTTTCAAGATACCAAGAATCCGGGTTCCATACCAGGAGCCCTCTATAGATAAAGAAGCTGCTACAGTGTCTCCTACATGCGCAGTCAAGTCTTCAGGCAGACTATTCTCATAATGCTGGGTCATCTCACTGACAAGTTTATCCAATTGGAGGCTGCGGAGGCCAATGATTTGGATCCAGCAGTGGTTAGGGTGTTCAGAAGCAGAAACATAGACTTCTCGGTACTCATCAGCATGGAAGCTGAAGTCAGGACTGGGAATTTCAAACATGGCCGTCCCTGGACTGCTCTGGGCACCCGAATTCTGAAAGCTGTCATCATTCGGTTTCTCCCAGGAACCTTCTTTTGGTCCAGTATCAACTAGTATCACCTCCTTTGCAGAGAGGAGCCTCCGGGGGTGCAGCTGGCCCCATGCTAGACCTGGTATTCTTCCATAAAGCTGCTTCGTCAGCTCCGCCTGGCTCTGTCACTACCTCTCCTCACACACTGATGGGCTGCTTTCGTGGACTCTGGTTTCTGCAGAATGGGCAATTCTTTTCCGAAGCTCTTCATCTTCCAAAACTTTCTCCAATATCAGATGCTTAGCTGCTGCCACTTCCTTCTGTGTTCCTGAGATTTTTATAAGTCTTGACAGTAGTAACTTTCCCTCTGGGTCTTTGTCACAAGTGATTTTGGCTCCAGAGGCCTTACAGATAGAGCGAATCGTCTCGCCACCTCTCCCGATGATTCTGCCCACAGATCTCTGGGGCAGTGAGAGTTGCTCAGACACTGGGGTGTTCTCTGTCGGGATCTGATGGATGCTGCCTTGGCCCTGCACACCTGAACAGGAAACCCCGCTGATCAGCAGCTCTCGCTCATCGCCTACATCCTCTACGTCCACATTAATTCCAGCGCCTGTCTGCTCCCGAAGCTATTTAATATTGGTTCCTTGTCGACCAATGGCGAGCTTCACAGCCTCCTGCGGAACTCGCGTCTCTATCTCCACGTCATCTTCGCCAGCTAATGTCACTCGCTCTTCTCTGCTTTCCCTGTATCGGCGGTCCAGGATGTAGGCAACTGTTGCACTTGCTGGGATCCCAAGGCCCAGGGCTATTTTTTGAATAGTGGACAGGCTTGTCCATGAAGTTCGTTCAGTGAACATTTTCTGCTGCACTCTGATTTAACATCTGCTCCTCCAAGTCGCTCGCTACACGCTTTACCTGGCACTTCACCCGCGCCACTGCCCGGTCGCTCCCCACGTGGATTTTCATAGTGGCTCTACCTGTTTTCACTTCCACGAGTAGTGATGAGTTTTCCCCCACATCTTCGTCAACATTTGATCACTGAATTTCTCGGATGGCAACCATTCTGAATGGGTCAAGAAGGAAGTAGTTTTTTTGTTGTTGTTTTTTGTTTTGTTTTTAGTTATATGTATGAGTCTGTATGTAAGTATGTAAAGATGTGAAGGTAGGTGTTCTCTGAGTCCAGAAGAGGCTATTGAATCTCTGGAGCTGGCATCACAAGCACTGATGAGATCCCTGATGTGGGTGCTGGAAACTGAGCTTGAGTCCTCTGCAGGAGCAGTACTTGTTCTTAACCACTGACCATCTCTTCAGCCCTAGAAGTAGTCTTACCTTGCACTTTCCTGATGGGCTAAGGATGGTGAACAACTTCAGACATATTTGTTGGTCATTTGCCTTTCTTCCTTGTTGAATTGTCTATTCAGATGTCAGCCCATCTATTGATTGACAGTTTTAGGACCCAGGAATTTTATTTTTGCAGTCCTTCATGTATTCTAGAATACAGTCACCTGTCTAAGTTAGCTGGAGATTTTCTCCCATTTTGTGAACTGTGTGCTCACTCTGCTCATGGTTTCCTTTGCTGTGGCGGAGCTTTTACATTTCATGTAGTCCCGTTTTTAATTATATAATTTATATACTCTGTTAATAGAGTCCTGTTCAGAAAGTTGTTGCCTATTTATGCACCTATAAGCGTTTTTTCCCCAAGTTGTCTTCTTGAAGTTTCCACATTTTATGTTTTACTTTAAGGTCCTTGCTCTATCTTGAATGGATTTTGTGCAGAGAGTGAGAGATACAGATCCAAGTCTATTCTTCTGTAGCCACCCAACTTGCTGACCAGGCCTTTTCTCTCCATCATGTGTTATTTCCTGACCCCAAGGGTTAAGATTTTATTTACCAAGATATTGTTATGTCTCGTCTTTTTGTCTGTAGATACTTCTTCAACCTCAGCAGAAGCAAGCTCTCCAAATGGTAGATCCCCATTGTGCTATTTCAACTAAAGAGATGAGTGCCTTATTTATTAGGTTTATTTCAAAACTGAAGCTGCTTAATGATCCTATTGATCACAAAGTAAAGATAATGAAAACTGCCCCCAGTGTCATTCCGTAGAATTTCAAACATCCTGTTCTTCTGGTTTACACACAGATGCGACTTTAGTCGCATAGAGATGTCTAGGAATCTTTTCAGCCTGTTACATTTCTTAAGTTAAACAGTCAGGGCTTGCTGCTTTCTTCTGGCAAATGAACCTACCTCTGTCTCTTCCACTCTTTGTCTGTAGATACTTCTTCAGCCTCAGTGGAAGTGACCTCTCCAGGCGGTAAGTCCTGTCTTTAAACTTCGTTAATGGGCTTCATGTTTCTCATGTTGTTCGATAAAATGAGCCTGTTTAACAATCCCCTTGCCATCAAATAAATGTCACCGCAATGACAATCATTTAAAGCATTGTCTTCTCTGGTTTACACTGAGATGCTGCCGAGATCTTCGGGAATCTGCCCAGCCTGTCCCGTTTCTTAATTGAAACACAACTATAGCTTTTGTTCGTTCTATTTGGGAATGAGACATCTGTGTCCTAAACTTTGTCTATAACATAAGCCTGACACACACAGAAACCCCATATCCTCCCCACAGAGATGGTCTTCATGTTTCTTCACTCAGTCACAGATGCCGAAGTGACCCTTCTACGGCAGGCACCTTCTGCCCATGTCCTAGTCTTGATCAGGTGAACCTGAGGGAGGCTGGGCAGAGGGTCAACATCTCATTTGATTGGTTGTGTTGTTTCAGATCTTGCTTCTACCCAACCAGCATACCAGAACACAGACAGACAGACAGACACACACACACCAAAGAGGTTGTAACAAGAATTCTTTTTATTTGTTCTTTTGTTTTACACCATACTGTAGGTCAAACCAAAACATTCTTCTCCCCTTTCCACTTCCGCCGAGGCCCCTTCTTCCCTGGGTGTGTTCCCTACTCATCACAGCCCCCAGGGGAGCCACTTTCTGAGCATCAGCAGCCAAACAAAAACAGGCCCAGAACAGCACTGCTCATAGCTCCTGTTTCTCCAGGAGAAGTCAGAAGAGAGGAAATCGGTGATGAGAGACAAGTCAGGTTCCCTAGAGCACTCAGGAAGGAGCCCTCTGATGCCCTGTCTGTCGTTAATGCGACCATTAACCCTTACCTTCCCTCTTTTCCCATTCACCACCTCGAGTCCAGCATGAATGCAATCCTCACTTATGCTCCCAAAACACAAAGCAGTTAGAAAGAGCATGGGGCCCTGGGGCTTGAGGGTTGTGCAGAGAATGACCCGTTCCTGTTACACAGGAGACTTCTTCTGAAGTCTCCTTTTTATTTTCAATGCTAAAGCAGTGATAAAATTTTCCCAGATTAGTCTTTGTAGGAGTTAAGGGAGTGGCTTATCTGGCATGCTGGAACTATGACTCAGAAGAATGATCGTAAGCCGTGTTCCACAATACCAACTTCTCATACACCCTGCCGTGCCAACACGTGGAAACACATAAGTGCATACCGTTCTGGAATAGGCTATTATTGTAGACCTGAGGTATAATGTAAAATGTCTATGAAGTCACATACCAGTTCCTTCTTTACACTGCTTTTTTTTTTTTTAAGACCCAGTTCCAACCCTGACAGAAGTGACTCCACTGCCTGGTAACGATCGGCGTGCTTTTGTTGTTGGGGTAAAGCTCCGTTCTCTACTTTACGCCATCCCGTTTCATCTCACCGTAGGTTCCTAACTTCTCTTCCCTGCTTCCCTTTGTGTAGTTAAATAGAATATTCCATCTTTCTCACTTAAAACTGCACCTGAGGAATATCATCCTCCCCTTTGTTCTCTGCCCTTATAAAATGTTGCCTAATGCCAGATTGGTGGAACACACCCTTGGTTGTCATCATTCAGGTGGCAGAGGCCCGTGAGTTTCTGTGGGTTTGAATCAGCGTAGTCTATATAAGAAGTTCCAGGGGCTAGCCAGGACTAAGAAGTGAGACTTTGTCTCAAAAAAAAAAAAAAGTTGCCTATAAAAATTGAATTGTTTTTCCTTTCAAAAAATTAGCATATAAAGTTCTTTTTTGAGCACTTAGCAAATTGTTTTGCTCTTGGAGAATACACAAAACATAACAATATTCATCACCGTTTGAGACCATGATATCATATTAAGTAAAACATCACGGACTGCATTCCTGTGCCTGACGGATTGGGATCTGAAATAACAGAGAGCATTTCCCCTTCAGCGCGAAGCTGAAACGTGAGCCTGTGAAGGTGCCCATCTGTAAACCTCTAATCTTCTCCGTTGATGAGACAATGACCCCTTTGCCTGGCAGGCTTTGTTTTTTCTCTACTCGCTAAAACAATAAGGCATCTGTTGATACTGTCAGGATCACATTCTTTTTCTCTTAGGATTCTTTCACCTTACAGGAAGAGGGTTACGAGCCTTAGGTGTATTACACACCGACATATGCACAGTGTGGTCACACAGGCTTGGCAGTCACCTTCAGGACCTCCCTCAGAAGACACCGTGTGTATTCACGAGTTGTACTTTTCTCATTGCTCAGTGCAAGTCAGAACCTCATCCATGCTGGGCGAACACTCTCTGTAATGAACTGCACCCTTGGCCCATTCTCCTAGCGGCTCAAGTATCCTGCTTTCGGTATTATAATACCAAGTAGATGAAGAGAGGGCAACTAGCGTAGACCGTCACGCTGTAGTCAGAACTAATGCCTGTGGATTTGATACTCACTAAGCATTTTCTTTGGGCCAAACAGTGCAGGGCTGACTAATCACTACAGAGACAAATCACCCGGTAACTGCCTGTAAGCAGGGCACCTCACAGATACAGCCATGTGTACATGGTAATATAGTCATGCCTCTCACAGGGATGTTTCAGTCAACAATGGAACATGCCTATACATACACAACAGCAATTCCTTAGACTGTGTCCTAGTGACCCCACAGCCGACTTCTTGGGTCTAACAACAAAGTCTCCTAACCGCACATTTCTCAGGATGGATCTTCATGATTAAGCAACGTAGTTGTATGGGTTTTACTTTTTTATTGTTTTCTATTCAAAACTAAGCTTTTTTTTTTAAGCAGATATAAGCCGTAGTGCCCTGTGGATGAACACCAAGGTTGTTGCCAGCATATGACTCCCGGAGAATCCTGTGGGAGCTCAGTCTGTGTATAAGGGTAGAATGGCTAAATTGCATAATACAGCTTTGTTGTTGAGGTGTTACCTCTTAACAATACTAGTATTCGCCAGGTGGTGGTGGCACATGCCTTAAATCCCAGCACTCAGGAGGCAGAGCAAGCTTGGATATAGAAAGAGACAGAAACCAGAGCTCGCCTGTGCAGTGGGGTTTGCAGTCCCCATTCTACTGCTCCCACAGATCTCAATATTGATAACACCTGTGTTCTCAGAGCCACTTCACCTGGGTCAGGATCCATCTCTGTCTCTTTATGTAACATGTTCTGGGATGGCCTCATGCCACCACACTCCAGCTGCAATGGTTGGTCTACTGATGGCTTACTGTCCTCCTCTGGTGTTTCAGACCTGGGACAGTCACTTTTCTAAGCAGGTCACGCTGACTCTTTTGTGCCCAAGGATAATGGTAAAGCCATCATCCTTCTGGGGTCTGAAGCTGATTGGGGAAGGAACTAAGAGAGTAGCTGAGTGGAGAGAAAATGCAGGCTAGGAGGAAGGCCCACTTGCCTAGATAGCAGAAGGTTGGTGAAGAAGCCCCTTTTGTACTTGGGCTCTCCCCATTTTTGTTCCCACACTTTTTCCAGCTTCTTCTCTGTGTGACTGTCCAGACAGATACAAGTTCAGACTGAGCATGTCATGAGTTCTCCTTTAGCCTCCTGGGCAAGGCTCTGACCTGTGCCCTATGGGGTATAGGGTTGTAAGCAGGATTCCCTATTGGTGTGGCCTGATTTCAAAGCCTTATTTTTGAGAATATTAGCATAGCCAATGAAAACCATGGCTGTGGAGATGTCTCTGTTGGTAAAGTATTTGCCACGTGAGCATGAGGACTTGTTTGATCCTGAGCACCCACATAAAAGCCACGAACAGTTGTACACATCTGTAATCCCAGCCCTGGGGAGATGAAGACTGGAGGAGGATCCTGGGGGTTTACTGGTCAACCAGTCTAACCAAACCCGCAAGCTCCAGGTTAAACAAGAGACCTTGTCTCCAAAACTAAAGTAGACAGTCATCAAGGAAGATATACAAGATTCACCTATGGCCTCCTACAGACACACACACACACACACACACACACACACACACACGTCAGCAGAAGTAAAGCCAAGGTGATAGATTAGAGTGAATCAGTGATTCCTACCACTGTGACCCTCTAATACAGTTCCTCACGTTGTGGGGACCCCCAATCATAAGATTATTTGTTGCTACTTCATAACTGTAACTGTGCTACTGTTATGAGCTGTAGGGTAAATATCTGCTATGCAGCCCACCGTTAAGAACCATGGAGTCAGGGATGCTGGGCAGGCCCAACCCACCCCAGAGTGCTGCCTGTAGTGCACACGGACAGCCCCTGGGCTACACAGCAATGTACCCACTTCCCTCTCTCGCCTGCAGCTCAGCTGTCCTGTTTGCCTCACCTCTTCCAAGCCGTCATTGACCGAGGTTATCTCCGGAGATTAGGCTACTCCTCCTGGGACATCCATTTAAATGATGTGTCCTCCCCAGGTCACTGAGCGTTACCTCATCTTCAACATCCCTTATGGCCACTGTGGCACCATCAGGCAGGTGAGAGGCTGACAGCGAAGCCATGGCCTTCATGGATGCATGCAAGAAGGGAGGCTTAGAAAAATGAAACTTCCTGTTAAAATGTGCGGAAGATAGAAGAAGAAGCTGCTTTGTTTCTGAAGTGGCTCACTGATCTGTCTGATGTTCCCCCATTTGGAGAATTTCAGACACACCACACATCCTGAGAAGCTGCAGAACGAGTGTTGAGTGCAGTGGTGTGGACAGCGTGTTGAGTGCAGTGGCGTGGACAGTGTGTTGGGTGCAGTGGCGTGGACAGTGTGTTGGGTGCAGTGATGTGGATATTGTGTTGTGTGCAGTGGCATGGGCAGTGTGTTGGGTGCAGTGGCGTGGACAGTGTGTTGGGTGCAGTGATGTGGATATTGGGTTGGGTGCAGTGGCGTGGACAGCGTGTTGGGTGTGATGGCTAGACAGGTGATGACTGGGCTGACAATATTCTCCCAGTTTCAAAGCCAGCAGTTCCCATAACGTGCTTCTTGACTGCATGTTAGAACATATCCACCATGACTTGCAGGGGATGAGGGAGGACAGGTTGTCTGTCTGCTATGTCTCTAACTAAGCAGCTAGTTATATTTCACACTATAGGAAGCAAGCATCTAGGATATTCTGGAGCCATTAAATACATGTGTCTATTAAATCTCTGCAACCACCTTCTTAGAGCATGAAACAATGGCACTGATATTTAGGACACCCATGTATGTATGGAGGAACTGTTACACCATTACACCCCAGTCAGTATATCTCCATCAATATATGTCTCTGTCAGGCATCTTACATGTCTCTCCCAGACACTGATCAAGATGGAGCATACAGCAGCCTAGACAACCTCCCTTGAATCCTCCAAGACTTCATTCAGTACTTTGCTAGGCACCCATCTGTTCTAGCCTAATCCTCCCCTCCTTTCTAGTTTCCCTCTCCTAGGGCAAATCCTCGGGACTTTAGCTCACACTGATAAGTCGATGTGTTTTCCTGAGCTAAGCTCTTGTTAAACCAGCCAGATGTCTTCGAGCTCATTTGGTCCAGCAGTGAATTGCCAACTGAGAACGCTGAGAAGTTGTTTGCCTCTGTGGCTCCCTCATATCTTAACAGGTGTTATTGCATATCTTTCTCTGGGGACATTACACACGTCTAATTTTTCCTGATAACACAACGATAACTCCACCCAAAACTTCATCAGTGTCCATCTTGGTGAACCAGTAAGTTCACCGGGCTTATTTGCAGAAGCAAGAGTAAGGAGTTGCACCTCAAGTGTGCCACCCCAGCATAGATGGCATAGCCCTGTGAATGCTGCTGAATGATGTGAATGATGGGGCCCCTTTCAGTCAACCTTCTACCTCTCCTACCCCAGTGCTGCTGAGACCACATGAAGCTGGGGTTGGGTGGGAGGGAGTGGTTGGAATCAGCTGAGGAGCTAATGGCCTTTCCGTTCCCTCCCTGTATGAAGGGATGTTAATGGCCTTGTGTGGGGATCTCCTAGGTAAAGATGATCTCGGCTGCTCTGCTTTCGAGTTGGCAGTGGTCATGGCTGGAGGACACTGGCTAAAAATGCTCATGAAGGGATAACTGGTTTACTCAGTGGCTTTAGTGTGGTAAGAGCCACAGCAGCCTTAGGCCCATGGGGAACAGTGAGGCACCTGTTGCCAAAGATCAACAGAGGAGCAAGACAGCACCTGCCACAAGTTTCTGTGAGCTGGGCTTGAGAGGCATAGACTAGAGGGCGCTCGAGAGGGAGAAGGTTCCTCCTGCCTTCTGACGCCTCTTTTTTATTATTATTATTTATTAAATATTTCTGTTTCTTCCCCGCCATCGCCTCCCCTTTCCCTTCCCCTCCCCCAATCAAGTCCCTCTCCCTCATCAGCCCAAAGAGCAATCAGGGTTCCCTGCCCTGTGGGAAGTCCAAGGACCACCCACCTCCGTCCAGGTCTCGTAAGGTGAGCATCCAAACTGCCTAGGCTCCCACAAAGCCAGTACGTGCAGTAGGATCAAAAACCCATTGCCATTGTTCTTGAGTTCTCAGTAGTCCTCATTGTCCTCTATGTTCAGCGAGTCCGGTTTTATCCCAGGCTTTTTCAGACCCAGGCCAGCTGGCCTTGGTGAGTTCCCTATAGATCATCCCCATTGTCTCAGTGTGTGGGTGCACCCCTCGCGGTCCTGAGTTCCTTGCTCATGCTCTCTCTCCTTCTGCTCCTGATTTGGACCTTGAGATTTCTGTCCGGTGCTCCAGTGTGGGTCTCTGTCTCTGTCTCCTTTCATCACCTGATTCAGGAGGATCTGACTTCTGACTCCTCTTATGGTCATACTATTAAGGGTGAGTTCAGTTGGGTGTCAGAACGTTACAACCAGCACACTATTCTTCTTACTTTAGGCTTAATTTGTCCCTCTTTCTCTAGCCTTTAAATCTTTGGTTGATTGGACATCTTTACAAATTATATGCATTTTAATACTATATAAATCCTCCCAAGTGTTACCTTAGCAGGATCCCACAAATTTTGGTAAGTTAGGTATTGTATTGTTTACTTTTCTATGGCTGTGACAAAACATGGTGACCAAGGAAACTTGTAAAGAAAGTGTTTAATTTGGCTTATGGATTTAGAGGGTTAGGGTCCACGATGGCAGTGTGAAGGGACGGAGGCAGGAAAAGTGGAGTGCTTACATCCCAATTCAGAAGTAGGATTCAGACAGAGAACACAGGGAACAGTACTAGTCTTTTGAAACCTCAAAGCCTACCCCCAGTGACACACATCCTCCAACCACCAACTGGGGTCCAAGCATTTAAAAGTGAGCCTCTGTGGGCTCTTCTCACTCACAACACAGGCACCATTTTCAGTTCTTTCAAAACAGTCCTAGATTTCTCTTAGGATATTTCTGATACAAAAGTTGCCTGAAAATATACCGTCTACTTCCACGTATTTGAGAATTTCCCAGAAAGATTGCTGTCATTAATTTTAAGTTTAATTCCATTGCTACCTGACAATGTCTTTCTATCCTTTCAAGACTATTAAAGTATTTCTTATGGGCTGGAACATGGTCTGTCCTAATGAATATTCTACCTGGATTGAGAAGAATGTGCATTTTACTGTGGTTGGATAGACTGTTTAATTAATGTCAACAAGATCTAGTAGATCAACAGTGTTCCTCGGGTCCCTTATTCCCTTACTGCATTCCTCCCCATTGGATCTATGGTTGAGAGAGGGATAGTGAAGCATCCAGTTACTACAGTGGGTTTGTCAGCATCTCACTTCGGTTCCCTTTGCTTCCCATATTTAACACTCTGCCTGCAGGTGTGTTATATTAATGATTATTATATTGGGATACAGATTGTTCCTTACCTCGATTATCTCGGGTAAGGATCTGCTCCTAGAGGGTTGACCCTTTCTTTTGTTGTTACCAAGCACCCATCTTGGCCCTGACAGTTCTGCGCGCTCTGAAGTTTGTTCTGAACGAAGGAGCAGCTGCCATGCTGCACTCCCTCCATCTCAGTGTCGGTGTCTGTGCACTGACAGCGGCTGTCTTGTAAAGAGCACGTAGCTGGAGGATTTGTGGATTCTCCTGTAACCTATTCTCTGTCTTCACATTGGTGTAAATATGAACCGTTCATACTTAACATTCTCATCCAAGCAGTTGGATTAGACTCCACCACCATTTGTTATATTTGTCTTATGTTCTTTCCCTGCCCTGTGCCTACCTATTCTAACTTCTCTGATTCTTTTGAACTATACATTTACATAACAACACTTTATCTCCTCTTAATATACCACGTATGTCACCCTACAGTTTACAAGACACTTTCTTTGGGTAGTGTTGGGAACTGAACTCAAAACATCGGGGTGGTAAGTAACCAAGCCCTCGTCCACTGACTTGCATTATCAGGCCTATTATAAATTTTTTATATAATCTCGGTGCATTTTAAAATGTAACAGCCACGATATAATCTGCCCTTTAGGCAAAATACGGTAGAGCTAGAAGGCAAAGGTTACAGCTAAAACCTTGACTTGTTTTTACTGTATTTAAATGTCTCCCTTCTGTTTATGACTAGGTATAGGGTTTCCATTAACAATGGTGTTAAAACTGTAGGTGGTGGTAGTAGTAGTAGCATAGTAGTATAGTAGTAGTAGCTGCTCATAAAGGCAAGGGGAGTGGGAAGAACTCTCTTTGGGATTCGGAACCTTAGAAGCCAACCTGGTTACGTGGGATAAAGGAAATTCATGCCATGTGTTAGTAACCTTTTAGGTCTGGGTTTTCTTCTTTATTGGGTGCATCAAAGACAATTCCTACTCCAACCTCCATACCCCTGGAAAGAATGTGGCCCAGTTCAAGTTCAACGCCTTCAGCTTCCTCAAAAGCTTCGATGTGGTCTACCTGCAGTGTAAGGTTCTGCCTGCTGAATCGGGGACCACTCTTCGAGATGCTCACAAGGTTGTCCGAGGCAGGGAGAACCGGCACAGGCTCTGCAGAGGCCAGCAAAGAACCAATTGAGTACTTCCAAACAGTAGGGCCACTGAAGATCCACAGAGCAGGTCATAAGAGAAAGGCCCTGGTATGATCTCTCTCGCTGGCACATGAGTGAGTCGAAAAACTGGAATCAAGGTCTGTTTCTTACCAGGAAGCAATGTTTGGCCACTCAGAAGCCAGACATTGGCCACACTGTCTACTCCATCCATTCAGATGGGCAGAAGCCAAAGGATTTATTCTCTGGGCTTTGTCACTAACCAATCCATTGATTTTGAAATGTGTAAGAGGTACTTGTGATACTGAGGGAGCATGTGCCTGTAACAGCATTGCTTTCTGTTACCACAGAGTGTACCTTCAAGTATTTAACAGAACCCTGGCTGAGCACCCTTTCCCCTCTGACACTGTAGACTGGGGAGTCCACAGAGGACGCCTTGGGCATGAGCTGTCTCCTACTCACACAGAGTATGGCTATTGCTACCCCTTCCCACTCACTGGGGAGCTCACATGTCCCCTCATTCATTGTCAACGGCTGTGGGAAAAGTCCAATGGGTCAAGAGAATAGACTCCATGGAGGACAGCTGACAGGGATGGGAGACAAGAGATGTCTGAAGTTTGGGAGAGGCAGGCTGTCAGCAGTAATGGTGTCTTTTCTTGGGACTTAGATAGTGGAGACCAGAGCTGAGCCCAGCCAACGCTAGCACCTTCTTCATGATTCTCATGTCTCATAGGCCTGTAGCAGCCACTGGGGTGCAAGTCATTCTTCCTTGCTTGAAGTGGCAACCTGGGTTCACATGCATAGCAATTGTAGGAGAGGAAAAGATAGGGAAGGAGCAGGAGCTTTACCCCAAGGCTGGTGTCACATGTGTGATGGGCTTCAGCTCCGGACTTTCCCATACAGCCCTCATGACTGTAGAAGCTCACTGGAAAGAACAATTCAAAACTAATTTTGTGTGTGTCTTTTCTAAGATTTGCAAATCGTGTAGATGTCGAAAGCTGTATTGAATCAAGCAAAATCATTCAAGGAAAGATCATCGGGGTCAAACACATTAATGCCAAGACTTGTACCCTCCATTACTGTGACGAGTGTAGCATCTGTGCAGACTCTGGCACCCTGCCACCTTGTTTTTGTGACACCAACAAAGGACCCTGACATGGCTGAGGCAGAACCCAAATTTATCACAATCAGTATTTCTTTGTCAGTAGAATATTTAAGTTTTCAAATTATTTTGTTATGTTTGTACTCTTATTTACTCTCTAATATGGTTTTTTGTTCTTTGTATAAATGCACAATATTAAAAATAGTCTTATACCTTCACATGGTGGTGCTGATGGTTATGAACGTCCTTTTTTCCTAATGTTTTAGCTCATTTTGAGGCTTAAGTCTATATTACTATATTGCAATATAAGCAGAGAATTAGAGTAGAAAATAAAAAAGGGGCATGTAGGCAATACTAAAGATGGGATATCATTTTGTGAAATGCCTAAATTTTAGAAGTTTTTAAAATTGTGTTTAAGACTAAAACTTCCTAAAGCCAAGAGAAAAATGATTCCTCTGGGATGACTTTTTCAGGGCTGAATTCTGATTGAATTTTCCTACATAGGTTCCTTTTCTTTTTCTTACTTACATCCTTTTTAAACTGTACTGTACTTAAAATTTAATTTTTTAATTGAAAATAGATTTTTCCATATAATCTATTCTTATTGTGCTTCCAGATAGCCCAGCTCCTCCCAGATCTTCCTCAACTTCCCACCCACTGAAGCCCATACTCTTTCTTGCTCCCCTTCATTAGAAAACCACAGGAATCTAAAGAAAAAATAAAATAAGAACAAATGAAATCAAGTGAGACAAAACAAACAGAAAAATAAAGAGCCAAGTAAAATGTACAAGAAACACACACAGACCTAGAGACACACACTGGCACACACAGAAATAGAACTTCTATGGAAGTCTACCGACAGAACCCAGTACTTGTTCAGTCCATGAAGCTGGATGCCTCAGCTGGTCTTCAGTATACACCAGAATCCTGGAAAACGCAGGCTCTGATGCCAGGGAAGGAATGGACTTGCAAGAAACAACGGGGAGCAGGAGGGGTGGGGGTGAAGAACAAAGGGCAAAATTCCTTCCCCCATGTCCTTCTGCAGGCTACCACCAGGTGGTGGGGCCATGATTAAAAGTGAGTCTTCCTACCTCAAATGATTTAAGAAAAAAAAAATCCCTCACGCCTGCTGGATTTTAATTAATTCCAGATGTAGTCAAGTTGACTACCAAGAATAGCCATCACAAGTCTAACCCCTTCTCAACTGACACACAATGATATCTCCTTACGTCATCCTTAATTCCCAAATGAACGCAATAGCCAGGTCATTATTACACCCAACCTGATCTAACTACCCATGTACAAGTCCAAACACATCCTATATTTAACCACGTCATAATTACATGAAATGTGATATAACTATTCCTCATACAACTGCAAATGCACTATACATTCTAGAAGAAGTGGTGATATCCCTTGAAGGACATTCTTTTAGTGTCTCAAACTTAAACATAATAACCACTGGTATTCTCTTAATTGATGTTACAGAACCTGATAAGAAATTAAGGAAGGAAAACACAAATACTTGTACAAACACATTCCTAACAATATTACAGAAACACTCATGTCAATTATAATCCATAGTTTCATTCCTGATGGGTCTGTGTCCTTTGTCTCCCTGCCTGGATTAGGCTGTAGCTCCCCATTGGCTCTAATTGCAGGGCATGGTAGCACCAAGGGATACCTAAAGTCTTACACTTCAGACATAATTTTTCTTACCTCCATTGTGGAGAATCAATCCAATTGTTCACGGTGATCTTCATCAATCACTCTTCCTAACACTGTCGTGCTTTGGCTGAAGGGCATCGGAAGCCCAAAGTGGCCAGGGGGAAGCCCCGAGTTTCAGTCTAATGGATTGTTTGTTGTTGTCTCCTGGCCGGAGTGCTGCCCCTCCTGGGACTAAAGCATCTAGGCCAGAAGAACTTAAGGTCATGGGAACTGGAAGCAAAAAGGTTCTAGTGGAACCACTTAGAGGCTACAGTAAGTGGGACCATTCCTTTTTCTACCCCTCGATTCCTGCACCCATGAATTCCAGCTGGAGGAGCGCACATCCCACATACTGGACGCTGAGTCAAAGCATATACCCTGTGGAGAACTCTACCCCGGCCCTTCAGGCTACTGCCACCTAATTGACTTTGTGGTTGTGTCTTCTAAGGCCATCCCATCTTTCTGTCAGGGCTGCTGCTTCAGGACAGTGGGCCAACTATCACACTTCTCTGCCTAGGAAGTACGTTTCTGGGTCAGAAGCAATACTGTGTGGAATTCCATGGTGGAGAATAAGGTATTCTGTAAGTACACGGATGGTGATTTTGGCAGAAACGGTATATGGAAGAAAGGCAAATCCATAACCAACATCAGTATCTACGCCAGTAAGGACAAAACCTCCTTTCCATGGAGGAAGCACTCCAATGGCCTCTGAAGTTCGTTTCAGCTCTTGTAAAGTGCTTTGCCACAACGGCATCCTACCTAATGTGTCCTGGCCTGGAACACTTGGGCACACCTCATAGGTCCAACGTCAAAGAGAGAACTGGTTTCATCATGTGATTTCCTTTGAAGGTCAATTTTTTACCAAGCCTGGAAGATGGCGTTGTGATCTGGGAAATATGAATGGCGTACCATTTTCCTGTTTACAGTGCGCGAATGTGGATGATATTTCTCCAACCTATTTAAGTGTATGCTCATCAACACGCGCTCCAGCTGTCCAGGGTAGGAGGTGGGAGAGGCTTACAGTCGAGAGCCCACAGACTTGGCAGAGAGCAGCACACAGGGTCATGAGGAGCTCCCATCACTGAACAACATAGGTCACTCAGTCCCCAGGACATAACCCTGAGGTGATTCTTTATCCCCATGTTCTACAGAAGAAGGGGCAGCAACTCTGAGCAGCAAGGGGTCCTGCCGATCATCACTCAATGGCTAATGCTGGGGCCAGAACAGAACCCCAGCTTCTCCCGCACTGCATCCCAGGGTAGAGCATGGCTACTCAAGAGGTTCCCTTGTCAGTCAAAGAAATTTGAGCAAAATTGGGTTCAACCAAAAATTCGAAATCTCTGTTACTATGCGACATTTGAGAAAACGTAATATATTAGTAGAAGGAATTAAAAAGAGGGATTTGACCTTTCTCCAACACATCAAGCCAGGCCATTCCTTCCTTCCCCTTTCCATGCCTCTGAATGGGTGTCTGATCCTGTGAGACACATTTGAAGCCTGTGTCTCTGCATTATTTTATAAAATTATAGATCAGAGTTTTGTCTGAGATGTCTGAAGTCTCAGGATGGTTGTTAAAGAATAAAACTGGTTGGAGAGCCCATGATAAGAATGTGAGTAAAACCACACCATGGTAGTCACCAGATGTCGTGTCGAGAGAAAGCAAACAGAGGCTTGGGAAGTGGCCCAGTTGGTAAGGTGTTTGCCATGTAGGCCTCAGATGTGTGCCTCTACATCCAAAGCAATGAGCTCAGCAATAAACCTCTCCAACTCACATCTCAGGAGCTGAGACTGACCAGAAGCTTGAGTGCAGTGCTCAGATCCTTAGCTCCCAGCTGGCGGAATGTCCAACCTAGTGCAGTGCTCAGATCCCTCACTCCCATCTGAGAGAATATCCATCTGAGTGCAGTGTCTACACCAAGCAGGACCAGTGGCCGAAATGATAAAAGGACCTATCTGGGTCTTTCTCATCTTGCAACAGAGACTCATAAGATGCATAGAATCCTATCTTGGTGACAATGTCATCACTGTGGAACACCATGATCATGTGGCTTGAAGAAGAGGTAAATACTGGGATGGTTTCTGAGGAGAATCTCCCCAGGGAAAACGATTTGCTCTGTGGACCATCAAAAATCTCAATGATGTCATAAGCACAGCCATAGAAGTTTTCTATCCTGTGGATGCTTGGATGGCATCATTCAAGCTCCTTTCCTTGGCCTTTTTCTCCAGAAGTGACTCCCAGATGGCTGCATGAAGGGTCAGGCAAATCTACTGTAAACACATACCTCCTCCCACAGGTGGGAAGAGCGCCTGGTACTGGTAAATGTACCTCTCTACTTCTAAATTTATTCTTTTAGTTTTGTATTGAATAAAAATATTTTCACACAAGTTGTCCTGGTCACATTTCCCACTCCCACCCCCGGTTCCTCCCCACTCATCCAACTCCACGCCCTTTCTTTCTCTTTTATAAAAGACAAACAAGCCAGGAACAAACACACACACACAAACTCACAAAAATGTCACTCAATATATACAAGCAAAAGATCAATAAGTCAAAAAATTCTAAACAAAGCAATTTGAGACAAAAATCTACAAAAATACAATTAAATTCATTTTCTTTTGATTTGTTCATGTTTTAATTCAATCTTTTCAATGTGTGCTATAAACTCATGGCATAAAACTTAAGTGATAATGATGGCTTATGTCAGGAAGGAAAATCTCCCATCCCCACTGATCCCTCCACTCTATCCTGCTTCCCAGAAGCGGTTCTTTGTCCTTTCACAGGAAGCTTACACAAGAATCGTGGCAGACTGACAATTACCCACTGTATTCTTGCATCTCATTCTGTAGCAATAGTCACTTAGTCTGGGACAGTGACATGTGACTGTACCAAAAATCTGTTTAGCAGATCTGCTGATGGGCAAGTAGATTAATCCCAATCTACTGTCTCTGTACGAAAGCTGCAGACTATTGATCAACATCCCTTGGCATTTCAAGGTACATCTCATTTGGAAGAATTATAGCTTTTTATGTTTTATATAATATTTATGCATGCATGTAACAGTGTGCATCCAGACTGGCCCAGTTCCTTCCCTTCAGTCCTTCCATTAGCTCACTCCCAACTTTTCCCCCAACTTCACAGGCTCTCTTCTTTTAAATTTTATTTATTTTTACCTAGTTCTTATTTTGAGACAGGTTTCACATGTAGCATGGGCTGGTCTTGAACTCACAGAGATCTGCCTGCTTTTGCCTCTTAAATGCCAAACTAAAAGGCATATGCCACCACAACTGTTTTATTTTAAATTTTCTACCCACTAAATACACTTTGTGTTTTCTGTATGTACATGGGTATGGGGCATTCTACAGGAGTAGGGGTAATCTCTCAGTGCCTGTATCCCTGAAGAAAAGCGGCTCTCACTCCCCCAGTAACCACTAATTGCCAACAGCTTCTCAGAAAGGGGTGGGACATTATGAGTCCCTCACTCATGCATGTTGGGACTGTGGCTGACTTGATATTATGTGCATCTTGTACATGAAGTTTCACCTGTTAGGAGTTCATGTGTGCAACTGCATTGTTGTGTCCGGTAAAGAGGCAGTAAAACTAATGTCTACAAAGCCCGGTAATGATAACTGTCTAGGCAGAAAATATTCACTCACTTGACCACTTCAAAGTCTGAGGTGAGCGCTGCTACCCACTTGTATGTCCCAGGCACAAAGCACATTGGTGGGCTATTTTTTAGGATACCAAGGACTGGAGAAGGAGCCTGAACTATTTATGAGCAAACCACCACACTGGAGATTTTCATCTGTAAAAAAGTGAGAAAATCTCATGAGGAGACATAGTGCTTTTTGTTTTGTTTTCAGTGAGATCAAGAAGAGACACAAGAAAGCAGAAGTAAAGAAAACAACTGAGTATTGGGGATGTACACCTATAACCCAGCACTGAGAGTGGATCTCAAATGTGAAGTGGGTATGAGCTGTAGAGTCGGAAGAAAAACAGCTGTACCAACAAAAAGATGTAGGAAGACTTAGGCTATGACTGCTTCTCTTTTTCATTTTGATGTCTTTTTTATTGGTGTGTGTGTGTGTATGTGTACGCACACACATGTGCAAATGTGCATGCGAGTGTGTGAGTACACAGTCTGTGGAGAACAGAGGGCATTGGATCCCTTGGAGCTGGGGTTACAAGAAGTTCTACGCTGCCTAATGCAGGTGTTGAGAACAGAACTGAGATCCTTGGCAAAAACAGCAAGTACTCTTAAATGATGAGCCATGCCTCCAGCCAGAAAAAAAAAAAAAGAAAACAAAACGTTTTTTTTTTTTTTTGAGACAAAGCTAAAGTGGTTGAGGCTGACTATATAGCTAGGGGGTGACCCTGAACTCCCGAGATCATCCAGCCTCCACTCCTGAGTGTTGGAATAGGCATGTACCATCTTGGCTTGTTTTGTACAATGCTAGGGACTGAACCCAGGGCCTCCTGTGAGCTAGACAAGCTCTCTCTCAACTGAGCTACATCCCCAGCCTCAGCATCACCATCTGACAGATGAAGACCATTCCCTCTGTGATGGGAAAATGATAGCCCCTAGAATTGAACAGGCCTTATGCACACAGGTCCCCAGACAGGTTTACATGTGCAAACCCACTATGTTATGCTGTAGGACAAACAACTCACATTAGATCACTGATTCTCAACCTGCAGATTGTGACCCCAACAGGTGTCACATATCAGATATCCTGCATATCAAATATTAACATTATAATTCATAAAAGCAGCAAAATTACAGTGCTGAGGTAGCAACAAAACAGTTTTATGGATGGGGATCACCATGAGAAGCTGTATTAAAGGATCACAGAACTGGGAAGGTTGAGGATCACACTGACGTTATGAAAAGAAGTAATGAGGAGGCTACTAAACTGATCTGGCATCTCAGTTCCTACATAAGCAAACAAAAGTCACTCAGTCTAGATTGTCGGAAGTAATTAGAAACTGCAAACTCACCTCAAACTAGGAACTTCCCACTCGCGCGATCCAAAGGAAGACATCGGCACACATTCACCAAGCAAGCATTGGCCTTGCCTCCAACCTTGCCCTAACAAATCTTGGCCTCTTGGTAAAGCCCCAAATAACCCCCAGCTAGCAGCTTCTCATATTAAAACAGTTATTTGCTCAGCCCAAATTCTTTCAAGTGCCGAGGCACCAAAGCTTATCTTTTAAAAATTATATACAAATTGGAGCTGAAATCGAGAGCAAGGTGAATTCTGCAGTTAGTGTTAAACTCTCGGATTTGGTGTGTGATTAGCGGTAGACGCCTATGTAACAGCTTCCTATGTATTAAATATGAGAGGGCGTCAGCCAGAGACAGCACGAGTCCAGTGGAAGAGCAGCACATACAAGAGGAGCTGCAGTACCTGCCATGACGACACCGGAGGAGTCTAGAAAATGCACAGGAAAAATAGGTTGTGATCAAGAATTTGTATTCATATTTAATTTTTTCTTAAAACACGGAAGACTATTGACCTTTGCGGGCACCCTTTCCCCTGTGCCCAGTGCGCAGAGCTGGCCCCGACTCAGAGGAGCTTGCACATTTGAACCTCAAGAATATGGGCAGGGGCCACTACAGACAACCAGGAACTGCTGGTTCCTTGCTCCATCCTGAATCTCATGACATGAGTACCACTGCCAGCAGCTGGTTGGTCCTCTCTCTACTGAACCAGTACCCAAGAGATTTCATCTCTGGTGGATCTGAGCCCTTCCCTTACTCTCTCTCATCTGCCCACCATCTGCAGCAGTTCAGCCCCACCATATTGTCACTGTCATATGTTAGTGTCTTTGATGATTAGAAACAGAGTATCTAATTGGGCCATTCCCTCTAGCTTCAGAACTTGAATGGTGGCTCGGATTTTTATCCAAGAGGGCCCTGGCAACTGAGTACATATATTGACAGGCAGTACCTGCTGGTCCTCTGCTTGGTATGTCATAAATTTTTATTCAAAGACAAATGTCACGGTGAAAGAGAGACTAAATAAAGTAGTCACATAACTCAGTCAGGCAATACTTAAAGAATGTGGTCCTGCATGTGGGGTTGGATATGCCTTTGAGGGCCTGATCAGTGAGTACAGACGCACTTGTCTCTACGTTAGCCCTGGGTGTGGACTGAAAATTCACATGCCTGGTTGTAGGACAGTCTGTCATTCACAGAACCCTTGGTGGATACTGGATTGCTACCAGCACCCAGCCATGCCAGGCCAGGTATAAGATGTCTGCTAATACTGACCATTCATCTAATTGCTATTTTCCAGGTGAGATTTTCAGCAATTAAGAGATGCTGGAATCTATGCTCAAAAACTAACTCTTAAGTCAATTGACTTTAAAATTGCCTCAAATCCCAGAGCTCACTGCTGACAGCTTGCCTGCCGGTATTGACATCTCCCTTCCCAATGGCTGGGGTTGGCAAAGCTCTGTCTCTGAGATGTGATGCAAGCCTTGCCACTCACCTGAGCAAACCACGCTGGCATCCTCATAGTGCCCACAGTTGTGGGAGGATCATCCATGATGTGTGCATTGCCAAACCTTGACTTCATCCCCCATGCCCTGCACTTCATCCAGCATGATATGGCCTATGCCTCTCTCAAAGTAGCTCTCAGCTGGGGCTGACATGACCACACCACAGCAAAGCTGCTGGCACACCACCTTAGCATCTGTCAGGTCCCAACTCTCATCACGCACTGTGCCCCAGGTACCATTGTAAGAGATCTCTACTCGGCCCTCGCCCTGAAAAAGTCATCGCAGAGGAATCATTTTTCTCTTGGGCTTAGGAAGTTTCAGTCTTAAACATAATTTTAAAATACTTCTAAAATTTAGGCATTTCACAAAACGATATCCCATCTTTAATATTTCCTACATGTCCCTTTTTTATTTTCTACTCTAATTCTCTGCTTATACTGCATATAGTAATATAGACTAAAGCCTCAAAATGAGCTAAAACATTAGGAAAAAAGGACGTTCATAACCATCAGCACCACCATGTGAAGGTATAAGACTATTTTTAATATTATGCATTTATACAAAGAACAAAAAAACCGTATTAGAGAGTAAATAAGAGTACAAACATAACAAAATAATTTGAAAACTTAAATATTCTACTGACAAAGAAATACTGATTGTGATAAATTTGGGTTCTGCCTCAGCCATGTCAGGGTCCTTTGTTGGTGTCACAAAAACAAGGTGGCAGGGTGCCAGAGTCTGCACAGATGCTACACTCGTCACAGTAATGGAGGGTACAAGTCTTGGCATTAATGTGTTTGACCCCAATGATCTTTCCTTGAATGATTTTGCTTGATTCAATACAGCTTTCGACATCTCCACGATTTGCAAATCTTAGAAAAGACACACACAAAATTAGTTTTGAATTGTTCTTTCCAGTGAGCTTCTACAGTCACGAGGGCTGTATGGGAAAGTCCGGGGCTGAAGCCCATCACACGTGACACCAGCCTTGGAGTAAAGCTCCTGCTCCTTCCATATCTTTTCCTCTCCTACAGTTGCTATGCATGTGAACCCAGGTTGCCACTTCAAGCAAGGAAGAGTGACTTGCACCCCAGTGGCTGCTACAGGCCTATGAGACATGAGAATCATGAAGAAGGTGCTAGCGTTGGCTGGGCTCAGCTCTGGTCTCCACTATCCAAGTCCCGAGAAAGAAGGACACCATTACTGCTGACAGCCTGCCTCTCCCAAACTTCAGACATCTCTTGCCTCTCTTCCATTCCTGTCAGCTGTCCTCCATGGAGTCTATTCTCTTGACCCATTGGACTTTTCCCACAGCCGTTGACAATGAATGAGGGGACATGTGAGCTCCCCAATGAGTGGGAAGGGGTAGCAATAGCCATACTCTGTGTGAGTAGGAGACAGCTCATGCCCAAGGTGTCCTCTGTGGACTCCCCAGTCTACAGTGTCAGAGGGGGAAAGGGTGCTCAGCCAGGGTCCTGTTAAATACCTGAAGGCACACTCCCTGGTGACAGAAATCAATGCTGGCACATGTGTGCTTTGGTACACGGGCAAACACACACCTAAACACACACACACACACACACAGAGTCCAGGCTGAAAACAGTGGACTTGTAAGCTCTCAGCTCCAAGCTAGAAAGAAAACCTCTGCCCCCATCCTCTCAAATCTGACAGTGGCCCTTGACTTTCCTTTACAAGACGTCACTATAGTAAGAAATGACCCTGCTCCCACAGAGGGCCCAGTGTACCACTGTAAAAGTGTTTTTCACTCCTACTCACGTGACTTACTTGAATTTCTTGACTGCTTTAAAGACGAGATAAAATATGAAAATTGTGAGCACAAACGCAACAGCCAGCATACTGCATGCAACGCCGACGGCAATCTTCGTTCTCACTTCTAACATCGTTCACACCTGCAAGAGAAGATCGGGCACAGGAGGTGGCTTCACTCCCAAATTCAGCAGCCACTTGGCCACATGTCTCATCTCCCAGTGAAGAAGAAAGGTCCCAAACATGGATCTTCATGTGTGTAAGTAGAAGGAAATCTGTCCAGGGAGGTCAACGCTGACCTCATGTGGGTAAGAGAGTTTATTTGTGGTTGAAAAGGGATTTGAGCCAGAGAGTAGTGGCGCATGACTTTAATCCCAGCATTCAGGAGGCAGAAACAGGCAGATCTCTGAGTTTAAGGCCAGCCTGATCTACAGAGCTAGTTTCCAGGACAGGGTCCAAAGCTACACAGGGAAACCCTGTCTCAAAATACAAAAAAAACAAAAAATCAAACAAAAAAACAAAAACAACAACAAAAAAGGAGGTTTGATTGTAAAATCCAGATACCAGGAGATGAGAACGACAGAGAAAGTAATTACTGTTCAGAGGCAGTGAAGAACCCTGAGCGAATGAGAAGCCTGCACTGGAGCTTCCCACACCTTCCCAACTGTGCTCCCAGAGTCAGAACTTCCTCCACCAAGTACACGGGGCAGACCTGTTTCACGGACTGAGGGAATGACACTTCAAAATGTTACTGCCCTACACTGCTGAGAAAAAAATTAGTTAAAAGCAGACTTTTTTGAGGGGTGGGAGACCCCCACAAACAAATAGGTTATGCTATCTCAGGGTTAAAAAGATTCTGAAGGTGTCCAACAACCTCTTGTTGAGGCTGAAAGAGGCTTGCTCAGATCATGAGCCAGCTTTCTCAGGAGTTTCTTGTGCCTCGTTCTGTCTTCTAGCAGGCTATGTGTCTCCCTGCTAAACACTTAGCCCTCCCACCAAGTCCCCCTTTCCTGGACTTACTCTACTATCAGAATCTGGGGAGCAGCACGCCCAGAGACTACAGAAAACAATGTGACTACAAAGCATACTTACCAACGTCAAGATGTCTAACACTGAATTTACGACAATTATTTAAAGCACATGCGTGCACACACGTGCGTGCACACGTGTGTGTGCACACACCTCCAAATAGAAGGAAAAGGTTTCTGATGTAGGCTGCTTCAGAAACCTGCAGTTTCTCAAACCCGTGATTTGAGAAAAGGATCTAAACAACTCTCTTAGAGCAGTTCAGCG
Organism: Alexandromys fortis; assembly: GCF_014885135.2. Taxonomy (NCBI): domain Eukaryota; kingdom Metazoa; phylum Chordata; class Mammalia; order Rodentia; family Cricetidae; genus Alexandromys; species Alexandromys fortis. Next base: position 5,894,390 of record NW_026067926.1, on the reverse strand, counting down.
ACAGACCAACGTATTCCACCGAGGGAAGGATAAGGTCTGCCAGAGCTGCTAGAAACTACCACCAGCTCCAAGCCAACCTCTGTGACATCAGCTTACAGCCCCCTTCATCACAATGCCGAATTATGTCCCACCTCTAGGCATATTTTAGCTTCAAGACCTAGAGACTATTTTATATCATTTAAAGTCTAACAGTTGAGAGTCTGCCAATCAGAACCTGGTCAACTGTTTCAATTATTTAAACAGAATCATGGATTGAGGTTTTAAACACCCTTGACATTATAAGCTACAGGTGTTTGACTGTGTACAGTTGTGCAGTGAAATGAGGTGAAGCTGTTCACTAGGATTCAAGCACACACTCAGCCACATTGGCCATGTCTCACACCTCATGGTGAAATAGCTGCAAAACAAGGAAGTTAAAGAGAATCCCTATTTTAGTCAGGTTTATTGTATGACTTTTTTTCTTGTCAGTTTCTTTTCAGGCTCCATCTTTTTATAGTTTAAAATATAAGATAACCTAAGAGAAAGATCCATCCTTCCTACTGAGATTACTCTTATTTGAGGCTTTGTTCAGAGGCCAGATTTCTTACCAGGAACAGAAGCATTTCTGTGATGAGCACGTTCAGTTTTCATCTGAATCAAGTTAACTGAGTCCCTTCCTTTAGAGCCTAACGTTACACCTGTCACCTAGGATCACAGATATCCAAGTATGCATCTCGACTGGAAGTAAAAATTATATGCAGTTTAAGAAATATATATATATATAATTTTTAAATTATACTAAAAATTCCTAGACCATGTCTGAGACTCAAGGCAACCTATTAATTTTCAATGCTGTAAAATTAAAAATATATTTAAAATACATCTTTCCCACTTTCAGACTGGGCATCCAGGAGGTCACAACTCTGCAGCTAGCCCATCCCTATCTCCAGGACATATGGTAATGACCAGAGTAGGATCATACTGGGGCTGGTGAGCTGTGGTTCTCTATTAACCTGTCTGTGTGGGTGGGCTGACTCTCTGTCCTGACTTCAGCTCTCCAGATGTCCTCTGTAGAGCTGTTGATTTTCAGTTTGTTCAGCTTCTTGTTGTGAACATGGTGATGACTTACATTCTTCACACATTTGGAGGAAACACCTAAAGCCCTAGTTTCCTTTCTACCCACTCTTCCCTTTTTCGGGATAGCTTCAGTTGGCCCATCTCCTGGTCTGTGGATTCTTTCTTCTGCCTTGTTCACATTTGAAATGGAGCTCTGCTGGTGACATCTTCATTTTGTTTATTGTAGTCCCCACCTCTGTAATCTCTACCCACCTCTTCATGGTAGTTTTCCTTTTATTAATATTCTTTATGATAGCCTTATACTTCCTCTTAGTTCCTTAGACATGGCTTTTTTTTTAACATATTTTAAAGTGGCTGAATTAAATCTTTGTTTAAATAGGGCTGAAATCTGGGCCTTTTCAATTAGCATTTTGATTGATTGCTCTGTCTTTTGTGAGTTCTATTTTATCATACTGTATTGTCATTTTGAAAGCTAGAGATTTTAAATGGTGTTTTTGAAAGCTAGTCGTCCATCCCCCAAGACTGTTCTTGCTGCTTGTCACAGTCTCATAGCTTCTTGTGTGACTTTCCCCAACAGATTCTCTAACATATGTGTTCTTTGTTGTGTACAGACACTGATTTGCCCAGAGGCAGCTAATAATTAGGCAAAGGTTTCTTGAAATTCCTGGGAACAAGAACAACAACCAAATCTTCCAGTCTTTGCTGAGGGACTCAGGGTACCTGTGGGCTATGCCTGCAACACTGAGCCAAACAGCTGAGAAACATGTCTCAGGCCTCTCCTCCTTGGGAAGAGCCTCCAATATCCTGCAGATACAGTACTTTAGGGCAAGTTCATACTCTTCTGAGTGTGTTTCTCGTCCTCTCAGGCACACAACTTAAATGGTGCACAGTCTTCTAGACTCCAGGAATACATCAGGGCTTTCCAAAACCATATAGTTTGGGACTCTAGGTGTCAGGTTCAAAGGAAACTCCATTTTCCTCAATTTCCAAAAGACAGAATGGACAAATGGCCACATGTGGTGCCTAGTAGCATATTAAATCCCTTCCTCGCCTCCAGGCTCCCTCAGTATCACAATAACCTGTTACACATTTCAAAGTCAATGCTAGCATTTCGGCCCTTCTCACCTCCTCCCCTATCCTGAACTCCCCCAGCCCACAGACTTCCTTCCCCACAGCTACTCATTGTCCTTATGACCCTGCTGTTCTGTCTGTGCTCACTCTCTCTGTCTGCCTCTCTCTACCTTCCTCCTCTCCCTCCCTTCTTTCTCCCATGTTCTCCCTCTCTCCCTGTTCCTATTCCTCTTTCAGTTCTGCTCTTCTGCTTCTCTCCTGCCCAGCTCCAGTCTGTTGGCCATGTTCAGTTGACTTTTTCTCCCCCTGCTCTGGACTCTTCCAGATGCTTCTGGCTGTTGTCTCTCTTACCTACAATAAAACCTTCTCCTTAATCATAGCACACAGTGGTCGTATCATTAGTTTATACACTAGGAATAATTGTCACTCAGCTTTTCCTTTAGTTTTATTTTGTCAACCGTCTAGAATCATCTGAGAAGAGGAAATGGCAGTTGAGAAAATGCCTCCATCACATCGGCCCGTAGGCAAGTCTGTAGGGGTATATTCTAGATTAATGATTGAGATGAGAGAACCCATCCCACTGTGGACTGTACAACTAATATACACGTGGTTTGGGGTTTTATAAAAGAGAAGCTGAGAGATCCGATCCGGGCACCAGGAGAGACATCTTTGGGGTGAGTGAGTTTCTGACCACTGCAGCAGGCCGGGACAGGGAACTCAGACGTTCCTCATCCCTCCTACACTTCCTGGTCATCGTCAGGGGCTATACTGCCTGATACCTCCTCTCTCTTCCTATCCCACCCAACTTGCATCCACAACCCTCCCCCCCTCCGTCTGACTCCCTCCCCTCTTTGACCACATAACATCTCCCAGCTCAGCCTGTTCGGGTGCTGGGACCGAATCCAAATCGGAAGGGCAAACGAGAGGGTGGTAGCTCCTTTGTCCCAATAGCCTGCCTGCAGCAAGCAAGGCAGGCCCTTTGTTTACGAGCCACCCAAGCAGCAAGGAGATCCGATCAGAGCACCAGGAGAGACATCTTTGGGCCACCCAAGCAGCAAGGAGATCTGATCCGGGCACCAAGAGAGACATCGGGCTTGCATCCACAACCCACCCAGAGCGGTGCTGAGGAGTTCCATCTGGACTGTTTTCCATGTTTGGGTGCTGAGGAGTTCCAGCTCGATTGGACGTTCCCTGCTTCTACACTGAAGAGATACACCCAGAGACTCAGTCACAGCAAAGACTGGACCAAGACACCAGGCCTCTCCTGGCTCCATTTGAACGAGGAGATGGGAAGGCGCCAATGCAAGACTTCCTCCAACAACATGAAAGGCAACATGACTTCACCAGAATCAAGGGATCCCCGAAACAAGAAGAATTGTACACCCTACTCCAGAAGAATTAGAAGAAATCGACTCAAAAGTGAATTATATGAAAATAATAGAAGACCTTAAACAGGAGGTGAAAAACTGCCATAAACAATTAGAGATTACAAACAAAAAGGTAGAGGAAATGAATAAAT
>NW_026067926.1:5801762-5885317 GCF_014885135.2 Alexandromys fortis | reverse complement strand
GGGGGAGGGAAATGGGAGGCTGGGAGGAGGCGGAAATTTTTTTTTCAATAAAAAATAAAAAAAAGAATATACTTTCTTCTCGCCACCTCATAGAACCTTCTCAAAAATTGACCACATACTTGGTAACAAAACAAACCTCAATAAATACAAAAAAATTGGAATAATCCAATGTACCTTATCTGATCACCATGGTTTAAAACTGTGGGTTTTCTGGAACACATGGAAATAAAACAATTCTCACCTGCGTCATCAATGGGTCAAGGAAGAAATAAAGGGAGAAATTAAAGACTTCCTACAATTCACTAAATGCCTACATAAAGAAGCTAGAAAGATCCTACACTAGTAAATTAACAGGAACATTTGAAAACTTTAGAACAAAAAGAAGCAAACTCACCTAAAAGAACTAGATGGCAGGAAATAAAGTGAGAACTGAAATCAACAAAATAGAAACAAAGAAAACAATACGAAGAATCAGTGAGACAAAGAGTTGGTTCTTCCAGAAAAATCAACAAAACAGACAAACCTTTATACAAACTAATCAAAAGGCAGAGAAAGAAATTTAACAAAATCAGAAATGAAAAGGAGGACGTAACAGACACGGAGGAAATACAGAGAATCATCAGGTCATATTTCAAAAACCTGTACTCCACAATATTGGAAAACAAAGGAAATGGACAACTTACTGGATAAATATGTTACCAAATTTAAATCAAGACCAGATAAGCAAACAAAACAGACCTATAACTGCTGAAGAAATAGAAACAGTCATCAAAAGTCTCCCAACCAAAAAGAGCCCAGGACCAGATGGTTTCAGCTCAGAATTCTACAAGATTTTCAAAGAACTAATACCAATACTCCTCAAATATTTCTACAATAGAAATAGAAGGAAAATTGCCAAACTCTTGATGAGGATACAATTACCCCGATACCCAAACCACAGAAAGACATTACTAAGAAGAATTAAAAACCAATCTCACTCATGAATATTGATGCAAAAATTCTAAATGAAATACTGACAAATCAAATCCAAGAACACATCAGAACCATTATCCACCATGATCAGGTCAGCTTTGTCCCAGAGATGCAAGGATGGTTCAACACATGAAAATCTGTCTAAGTAATCCACCATATAAACACAGTGAAAAATACAAACAAACCTTATGATTATCTCATTAGTTTGGCTCCCAACTGGTGCTCTGTGGCACCCAGAGTACACGGCCTAAGGGATTCTGACAAGGAGCTGAGGGATGTCTGTCAGTGCATGGCGCATGTCAGGTGACAGCAAGCTTTCAGAGGCCCCGAGCATCCTCCATACTGACCTTCCAAGGAGAAGCAGTTACAATGAGAGGCAAGCCAGTGAGCCTGTTCTTGCTCTCGCTGCCATTGCATTGAGGGAACTTGTCTCCAGCACGCTGACTGAAGCATGAGTAAAGAGCACGGATCCTATTGGGGGGGGGGCGCCCATGTCCCAACATAAACCACTTTTCCTTCTCTGGACCAGCGTGGAGGCGCGGGAATAATTGAGACACAGTTCACACAGCGATATCGGAAGGGAGTCTCAGGCTTCATTCAAATCCTGAAGATCACCCATGTTTATTATCCAAACACCTTTTATCCCCAGGTAAACTGGGGTGGAAGTGCATTAACATTCTGTTTCGGGGTAGCAGGACTACAGGCAGGTCTGCAGCTCAGTCACTAGCATGGAACTCACAACTCTCCTCAGGCGATCTACAAATCTACAGAAGAAAAGGAACGGCACATCCTGAGCTTTTATTAGGGTAGTGACAGCCTGTCTGGCAAGAATACCAACCACCAACATGGCTGTCACACCATGTAGAAATATGGGCCTACAGGATCCCCAGATTTCTCCCATTTAAAAATAACCAGTGATCTGAAAGGACAGGACCTCCGCCCACATGGCCTTTGCCAAGTCCCATCTCCAGAGGAATTCTAGATCTAGACATTGAAAGGAAGGACCTGTGTCACAGAGCACAGTGGCAGAGAGGCCAGCACCCATTTACCTCCAGATTAGAGATGGTGGTGACGAAGCAGATGATGATGTCTGACCTAGCGATGATGGCCTCCTGTCCTGCACACAGAGACCATGGTCTGCCAGGGGTCCACGTGCATCAGGAGGCTGAAGGAGAAGTGAGAGGGTGGAAAACCATGGGATGAGAAGGACGGTGATTCCCAAGAACCCTGAACATAAGCCAGCCCACCACATCTCCCTGAGGCCCTGACAATGAACAGATAGATCCTGAAGGAAGATGAGGACACAGACAAAGGGAAGAATTATCCACACAGTGAGTCACAAGGGACACAGTGCTCAGAGAGGACAGCAGAGACCGCACAGATGGTGCGGGAATATAGGCTGTCCCCGTGTTCCTGGATTAGCAAGGCTTACCCTAGGACCAGGCAGTGGCTGTTCAGAGAAGACGAGGTAACTGAAGATGGAAGCAGAGAACACTGTGTCCTCCAAGCTAAAAGATATTCATGAGGTCTTCGCTGGTGAGAGACACAGCTGATGCAGATCCAGGTGTCCTGTCTGGTGCAGGCTCTTGGCATCAGGGAAGTCTAGCTGATCAATGCTCTGTTTCAGTGGCTGTTTGCCTGCACACATCTATGGAGAAGAGAGCTGGGACCCACAAGTTCAACAGCAGGGATCACTTTACTGAAGAGGAAGGCAGCTCTGAAAACTGAGCATAATGTGGGAATGTTCAGGGGGGAAGAGTTCATAACCCCACACACATACCCCAATGTTCAAAGAATTAAGAGGAACAAACAAGTCCAACCAGAGGGATCTGAAAGGTCCCCATTCAGGGACTCAAAGATCCCTTACTGAGTTTCTCCTCCTGCCTCTCTCAGTGGAGCCACTCTGGTGTTGAACACAGGCTGGGTTTGTGTATTTGGGGACCCAAGGAAGCAACACAGTCTTGACAGGCTAGCCCTGATTGCCCTGCTCAGTCTCCAGCAGCACCCGGTGTTCTGAGTGGAAGATGCTGTCTCCATGTCAGGGTCAGGTCTAGGCAGCAGGGGCATTTCTTCTGTTAACATGCTGTGGCAGACACATGGGGCAGATGCAGCCTTGGTCAGTGGGGCATGGCTCAAAGTGGGGCTCTTCTTCTGTGGACAACATAGAGGCATGGGGGCCCCCTGGTCATCTTCGGCCCTGATAATGTCAGGACATTAGGTATATTCTCTTCTGAAGACTGGGTGTGGAAAAGCCCAGTTGTGGGCGGGCTCACTGGCTCTTCTTCTCAGGTGATGACCAGATGTTAAAGCAGGTAGCAGAGATGGTAGAGGTGCAGCGCCAGGGTTGCCCACCTTGACTGAGGTGGTGGGGTCAAGCTCCTGTTGTTCCTGTTCTAATAGGTATGGCCTCATGATCTCATTATATTCTCTTTTATATAAGGAGTATATGATCTTTTTAGAGCAAATCCATAGGAAAAGAGCTCTTTTACAAATACAGGATCTGGGAAGGGCTCACTAGGGATGTTTCCTTCAGGGTTCTTGACCCATGGATGATGTTGAAGGTCTTCAATGGAGGGCCTCCTCTCTGGGGCAACACTGAGCATTTGAAATAAAGAGATTATCAAGTCTTTTAAATATGTAAGCTGTGATGTTGTAGCGCGCGGTGATGTAGCCGGTGCCATATGTTGCCTCGGCGTGTTTCTCTGCCTTTGGCTTCTGCGCCGATTTTGTGCACGGCAAGCTCGGGACAAAGCAATTATAGTCCAGGCCCTTGCCGCCCTCGAACATGGCATCTCCCCTCAGGTCTGGCTGTCTAGCCTCAAGCATGACCTCTAACTGGATGTGGCCTCTGCACACCAAGTCATTACAGACATTGCACTGGGACAGGCACATCCTATTTTCTCTGTTTTTTAAAACGTGCTGGTAGTCCTTGCACCTCACAGGCCTTGCTGCCATTGCACATGAGAGGATACACAGCATGACGCGCACAGCGCACCCTGACCCTTGATCGTTGGGGACATCATGAGGTCTCTAACTAGATCGGGTTTCTGCTTTAAAATATAAAAGGGGGAGATGTAGCGCGCGGAGATATAGCGCGTGGAGATGTAGCATGCGCCATGGCACTGTCATGTCGTGGGCACGGAGCCTGGGCGCCATTTGCTGTTCCACGTCAAACTTGACAGACAACTTGTGCACGTGCGCGCGAGCTCCCCCCAGCGCGGGGAGTCTTTCGATCTGGCCATCCAATCTGGCCAATCATAATCTGGCACGATCACTCCATTCTGGCCTGAGCCATTGGGTTGATGACACGTCAGGGCTTTGTCTGGCATCGTATATATTCTTCTGCTTCACGGGGACGGGGTCTTTTGCCTCTCTACAACCTCAAGTGTAAGTGCTCCAATAAAGTGTGTTCTGAGAAGAATCCTGTTGCGGTCGTCTCTTCTGCTGGCGGGAGCGGCGTGCTGCATGAAGTAATCCCTTCCTTTGGATATATTCTTCTCAATATCTCTTTCAGGGTGGATATCTCTTTCAGGGTGCTTCCTCAGAAGGGGTGGTGCCCCGTGGTGATAAAACAGCCCACTATACCCAGACTCCAGATATCTGCCTTCCTCCCATCATCCCCTTTCCTCAGAACCAGTTCTGGAGCATTGTAGATCTCAGTCCCACAGCGCCCTTGCTGCACAGTGCCAGCTGCACACCTGGTGGTGAGGCCAGAGTCTCCCAGCTTCACATCGCCCTCTGCATCTAATCGAGCAGCATGTTCTGGGGCTTCCGGTCTCGATGGCAATGCCATGGCCATGGGCGGCACTCTACAGGTGACACTAGCAGTCTGAATATTTTCTGCACCTTTTCCCTCATGCAGCCTGCCCTTCTTCCAGTATTTGCTCCCTCAGATTTCCTCCCGGCGCAAACTCCATCATTATCAAAGTATAATTTTCTGTATTTAAAATCTGGAAGAGGCAAATGAAGTAGGGGTGTTTAATCATTTCTTAGGACTGCCACTTCAGTCATGACTAGAGGAAGGTGTTCGTTTTCATTTCTACCATTTTATTTGCCACCAGCATGCAAACACGGCGAGGGCATGCCAGTGCCACAGTGCCAAGTCCACCCTGGTCGATGGTGTCCAACACATTAAGTTGCCTGTCTAGGCCCTTATTCCGGGGGAAAGCAGGCCTCCTGTCCAGAAACAGTTGTGCCAAAGCCTGAAAAACAATTCGAATGCAGGTATCAATGAAGGAGTCCCACAGGTAACTGAAATTAGCTCCCTGGTCTCTGACTATTTTTGAGGTAAAAGCTTGGAATGTTCCAATCACAGCAGGCTATAGCCTATAGTGAGTGTCTCCATGTTGGGCCACAAGTACCTTTCCCCTTCTTATGAAAATTCAACCAGCATCTCCCAGCTACTACTACTTCAGTGGATCAAAGAGACAAATTTACTGATTTAGAACTTCCAACCAGCACAGTGGCAGTGGCCTTTATAGTTGGGTCTTGAAACCTCTGTCAAGTTGGGAGCATAGGACCTAGCCCCCTGCATCTATCCCAGCACCCAGGCCTGATCTAGACTCCAAAACCCAGCAGGCCAGGTCCTCCCTGGGGATGGGGTCAGGACCACTCTCCAGGGTATTTAAGTGATCTCCCGAATAAGGAACACGTGGTCTCCCTTTCTTCCTCCAGGGGGTCGCATTTCTGTGGCTTCCGATTTCCCCCTCCTCCACCGGAGAGCGTGGAACTTCCATTAAACCTGGATATTTCTTAATTTGGCTTGTTTAGATTTGGCTTGATTGGGAATTTTGCATCGACAGGAAGCTCACGTTAGGAAATATTCCTAACATTTTGGAGGTTCCACCGAGACAGGGCAGGCCCTTTCCATGAGGCAGGCCACATGTTGAAAGGCCCCCAGTCTACAATCTTGATCTCTCTAAGCAACGCTTAAAACCCCACTTCTGGGCTACAGTGGCTGCGTCTTGGTGAGTCCCTTTTCTTATCTATGCTATAAGGTTTTGGGGGACCCATTCGTTTTAAGATTGTCGTTTTAAGATTCCTGTTGAAGTCGTGAACTCACGTCGGGAATTTGAGCCCCAGGTGGCGGTCAATCCCGTGGGATCGGGCTTGGCTGAGGCAGAGATCTGTCTGTCCTGGGACGCTGGGCATTCAATCTCCGTTGCCCCTTTTGGACTTAGAGACATTTTGGCGGACATGCTGAAATGGACTTAGGCCACGTGGTTGGGCATAGACTCTAAAATGGGCGCTTACAGTTCAAAGCCAGGTCCAGGTCCGCTGTTGCTCCTGTAAGCCTCATCCAAAAACATTTTTATATTTTTAAAGATTTATTTATTTATTTTGTATACAACAGTCTGCCTCCATGTATGCCCACACGCCAAAAGAGGGCGCCAGATCTCATTACAGATGGTTGTGAGCCACCATGTGGTTGCTGGGAATTGAACTCACGACCTCTCGGAAGAGCAGCTAGTGTTCTTAACCACTGAGCCATCTCTCCAGCCCACCAAAAACCTTTTTAAATAAGCCTGTCTGATACAAATGAACAGAGCTTACTTATATTCTCTGTGCTCTCGCCTCCCCCCCCTTAGTAGCCTGTGTTTCACAGCACCACACTGCCAGAGGCACTGGCCCCTCCCCCACTCCCTCAAGTCCACACTTCCCAATCCCCTCCCATGGAGCAACATTTGTTCCCCTTTTTCCAATTCAGAGGTTACAGGTGAACTTCCACCGTCCCCCTCCTACCTCACTACTCCTGGACCCCCTGCGCACTGGGCTAGCCCCTCCCATACCCCCTTTTCTCTTCCAAATTTCTCTCAGGTAGAAAAGCGGCTAGGTTCCTTCTGCTTCCTCAGTCAGTACCACATATTAGGAAAGAGTTAAGAAAGGTTGAGGATAGCCCCCAAATTGAGTTGGTAAAAATGGCCTTTCAAGTTTTAATGCCCAAGAAGAATCAGCTGAGTCTTCCTGACAGACAAAGCTACAACAATCTACAGGCACAGGCCTTGGCAGCTGCCCTAAGGTCACAGGAAGGGGGACAAGGGAAGCCAACCACAGGGCTCTATCGAGTGTGGCCTAAATGGGCACATGGCACGATACTGCACTACACCTGCTCCGAGGCTGTGCCCTATCTGCCAACAACCTGGACACTGGAAATCACAGTGCCCCCGTGCAGTCTTGTCCTCAATGCTAAGCCACAGAGGCCCGGCCTCATCACCATCGGCAGGTGAAACTGTGCCAGCCTTGCAGAGGATTGACACTGCCCAGACTTGGTATATCCTGTAACCCTCTCTGAGCCTAGGGTCATGGTACAAGTGGTAGGTAAGTCCATTACTTTTATTCTCACTCGGGCCTTAAGTTTCCCTCACCAATTTCAGCTATGGGGGTAGACGGGACCGGTTCCTCCCCACTTAAAACTTTGCCACTGCCCTACCATCTTGTAGGACATGTTTTTTTCTCATTCTTTCTTAGCGATACCGACTTGCCCAGCACATTTACTGGGTAGAGATATCCTTAGCCATTTCCCCAAAGCTTTGTTCTGCTTCGTGGAGCCCCTTTTAACCCCACCCATCTCCAAGATTCTATTTGACAGGTTCACTCCTCCTGCCAGAAGTGTACCCAGGCCAACCCACAAGGAGCTTTCCACATACACCAGCTTCATGGACACCAACCAGTCAAAAATTCACAGGTTAATTTCACCCATATGCCTACTCATAAAAAACTCTCATCTCTTAACACTTGTGGACACTTTTACAGGATGGATAGACGCATTTCCAGTCTCCAGGGAAACAGAAGGTGTGATGGAGCTCATGTCAGAAGCTCTCACCATCTCATGGGCAATGGGACTCAAACAACAACTAACCAAGCTCTCCATTGAACTCAGGTTATCTTGGCCCTCCCTTCTCCCCATTGCCCTGACTTGTCTCAGGGCCACCCCACATTCCCCTATGGGCCTGAGCCCTTTTGAGTTGCTTTATGGCAGGCCCTTTCTCTTTAACTATCACCTCCCAGTTCAAACTCCTCCACTGGCAGGGTACCTACCCTACCTCTCCCTTTTAAGGTCCCTTCTCCGTTCACACACTGACAGTTGTCTTCCTGCCACAACATCAGTGGACCCTAACACCCCTAAGCCTGCCCCACTCTACCCAGGGGACAGAGTACACCTCAAACAGTTAACTACTAGGTCTTTCAAACCTCGATGGATAGGACTTCACACAGTAATCCTCACCAACCCCTCGGCTGCCAAGCTCTTGGGACACCCATGGTGGTACCATCCATCCAGGCTCAAGTGGGTGCCTACTCAAGATACTTGGTCTGTCCAGCAGACAAGACCTTCTACCCTTTGGTTTTCCAAGATGCCACAATGAAGGGCCTACCTGCTTTTCATTCTGGCACACTCATCTTTAGCAATAACAATTTTTTTTTCCTAGACACCAGCCTTATGACATGGAGCCAGCCCCACTGATCTATGCTACATCTACCTCATGTGTCAGAGTAGCATGTCAGAAGAGGAAATGCGCCTGACATGGAGTCAGCATCTTGATTCCATCCCAGCTTATACCTCTAAGATTATGGGGTAGAACTATTATTAGAACTGCAAAGGCAAGAACAACATTTGGACAGATAGTGCCAGCCTTAAAGTACTGCCATGACCAAAACATCGTCCACCGACACCTAAAATCTGATAAACATTCTTCTACATGTAGAGAACAAAATAAAAGCTTGGGGACTGTGGCCTCGCTACCAGATGTGCAGCTGGCACTGTGCTAAAAGGGCATTTGAAACCAAAATCTGTAATGCCCCAGAACTGGTACTGAGTGAAGAATATGATGGAAAGAAGGCAGACGTGTGGAGCCTTGGAGTGGTTCTGTATCACCCTTTCAGAGGAAGCACCCTGACAGAAGTTGAGGAAAACAATTCTCTTTGGCAACTATGACATCCCAGATGACATGCCTGCCGTTGTAGGAAAACCAATTCATCAAATTCTAACAGTTGCCCCAGAGAGGAGACCCTTCATCGAAGCCATCATCCAAAACCCATGGGTCAGGTGTTCTAAAATAAACATCCAGAGGAAGCCCTACCTAGATCCAAAAATAATAGACAACCTAATTAGTCATGGCTGTCCAAGAAACATCATCTTTGAGTCCCTGAGGAACAGGAAACACAAAAAAATAATGGGGATGTATTTAATATTAAAAGAACTGGCAGACCACACGCTTCACTGCACCACCTCAGCCAAGAGGGCAGATCCTTCCCCTCCACCATTTCTGGTACCTTCTTCAACAATTGGTCGTTACCTGGAAGGAAGCTCAGTGAGCCCATCTTTGACCTATCAGGGCAGATGATGGCCAGAAGGGCCCCCATGCCTCTATGGTGTTCCCAGAAGAAGATCCCCACTTCTGCCCATGCCCCACTGACTAAGGCTGCGTCTGCCCCATGTGTCGGCTGTAGAAACGACATGCCCATGCCACCTGGACCATCGTCGTCTAACAACATCGGGTGTTTCAGGGCACTGATGAGGGCAACCAGGGATTGCCTGTGGAGACTGCTGCTGCGTGAGGGTGCCAAATAGGCAGGCATAGCCTTTGACTAACTACAGAGTGGCCCCACTGGAAGAGGCAGCAGGAGGAGGAGCCCAGTAAGGAATCCCTGAATGGAATTTCACATGCCACTGGTGGGATGTGTTCTTTAAACTTTGAAACATTATTTTCAGCCAAGCTCCCTTCCCCTCCATTAAAAATAAGCAATTCTTTAACTTGTGGGTCCCAGCTCCCTTCTCCATAGAAGATGCTTTGTGCGGGCAAACAACCCAATGAAATACTGCATTGATCAGCTAGAAAAAAATTTTTTTCTAGCCTCCTCCCCGTTTCCCATTTCCCTCCCCCTCCTCGTACACATCGTCCCCTCCCCCCACTCCCCTACCCCTCTCCCCCTCTCCCCACTGCCCTCCCCCTCTCCCCCTCCCCCCCACTACATTCCCCCTCCCTCTCGAGAATGAAGAGCAGTCCAGATTCCCTGTCCAGCGGGAAGTCCAAGGTCCTCCCACTTCTATCCATTACCAGGAAGGTGAGCATCCAAACAGTCTGGGCTCCCTCAAAGCCAGTTCATGTATTAGGATCGAAACCTAGTGCCATGTCCTTGGCTTCTCATCAGCCTTAATTGTCTACCACGTTCAGAAAGTCCGGTTTCATCCCATGCTTATTCAGTCCCAGTCCCGCTGGCCTTGGTGAGCTCCCAATAGATCAGTTCCACTGTCACAGTGGGTGGGTGCACCCCTCGTGTTCCTGACTTCCTTGCTCATGTTCTCCCTCCTTCTGCTCCTCATTTGGATCTTAAGAGCTCAGTCCGGTGCTCCAATTTGGGTCTCTGTCACTATCTCGATCCATAGCCAGATGAAGGTTCCGTCCAGATGGAGCTCCTCAGCACCTCTCTTCCAGATTTTAAATACAGAAAATTATACTTTCACAGTGATGGAGTATGCGCTGGGAGGGAATCTGAGGAAGCAAATACTGGAAGTGGGCAGGCTGCGTGAGGAAAAGGCACAGGAAATGTTCGGGCAGCTAGTGTCATCAGCCGTAACGTGCTGCACATGGCCATGGTACTGTCCATCGAGACCTGAAGCCAGACAGCATCCTGCTCGATGCAGAGGGCAACGTAAAGCTGGGAGACTCTGGCCTCGCCACCAGGTGTGGAGCTGGCACTGTGCTGCAAGGGCGCTGTGAGACTGAGATCTACAGTGCTCCAGAACTGGTTCTGAGGAAAGGGGACGATGGGAGGAAGGCAGATATCTGGAGTCTGGGTATAGTGCTGTTTTATCACCATGGGGCACCACCCCTTCAGAGGAAGGACCCTGAAAGAGACTGAAAAGAACACAAAAATGGCACATGTAACATCCCAGTTCACATCTCTGGGCAACCTATTTTCTCATTAACCAAATTTTAACAGTTGCCCTAAATAGGAGACCCTCCATTAGAGATATTCATCCATGGGTCAAGAATCCTGAAGGAAACATCCCTAGTGAGCCCAAACCCCCAGATCCTATAATTGTAGACATGCTCCTTTCCCACGGATCTTGTCAACAAGATTTTAGACTCCTTGCCGAACTGCAAATATGACAAGATTATGGGGGCAGAACTAACACTCAAAAAATTGGTACATGGGACAATGAGGACTACTGAGACCTCAAGAACAATGGCAATGGGTTTTTGATCCTACTGCACGTATTGGCTTTGTGGGAGCCTAGGCAGTTTGGATGCTCACCTTACTAGACCTGGATGGAGGTGGGTGGTCCTTGGACTTCCCACAGGGCAGAGAACCCTGATTGCTCTTTGGGCTGACGAGGGAGGGGGACTTGACTGGGGGAGGGGGAGGGAAATGGGAGGCAGCGGTGGGGAAGAGACAGAAATCTTTAATAAAAAAAAATTAACACCTTTCTCCCTTAAAAAAAAATTGGTACATGAGGAGCTGGGAGGTTGACCCCACCCCACTTCAGTCGAGCCGGCAGACCCTGGCCCTGCACATCCACTATCTCCGGTACCTCCTTTCTATATCAGGCTGTCCTACCTCTGGCCTTTTCCACACCCAGCCTTCACAACAGCACACGCCTGATGTCCCCCCCCCCCACGGCAGATGACCACAAGTGCCTCCATGCTTCTCTGCGGGCTCCAGAAGAAGAGCCCCACTTACAGCTATGCCCCCGTGAGTAAGGCTCAGCTTTGGTGAGTCAAGAGCAGCTGCAACCCACGATGCCAGTTCCAGCCCTAGTTTCAGCTTAGAAAAGCTCATTTCAGGAAGTTCCCGAGGAGCTAGATATCGTCCCGTGCTGGTCATTGCTGTGGTTCATAGGCATCCAAGCTCGGTACGTCTATTATTGCACCTCCCCTCACAAACGTCCTTCCTAAAACAGAAATGACATGAGATTCTCACTGAAAAGGTCACTGAAGCGTCATACTTGCTTAGAGTGCCCGAGGAAATGTCACAGGGGCGGGAAGTGTCTCCTTAAGTTTCCTTCTCTTTTGTTGTCCAAAGAAGGAGACTCATCAGGTTGACCCCAGCTCCCCTAAGTTTCCTTCTCTTTTGTTGTCCAAAGAAGGAGACTCATCAGGTTGACCCCAGCTCCCCCATGATATCAGGGTGAGACTTTCACCAGGACCTGTCTGCACAGGAGCATATTGACCATCTAGCTTTATGGCCTGCATCCCCTGAATGAACATTGAAAAATCAATTTAAAGTACTATGCATGACTGGCCAAATTGCATTTGGCCTTTTCAGTCTGCGTTATCATCACCTAAGAGGCAACCTGGTGGCCAGAAAAGTTGTCCAACACATAAATAGAAAGCACGGAGAAGGATCTGTGCTACATCTTCATCAGAAACACCCATTCTCCAAAGCTCACAGCATCTGAACCAAACCTGCCTTCTCCACATTACGGTGGCATCGATTTTCACTTAGTAACTGAACGTGGTAGAGAGGATCCTGGCGGTTGCAGGAAGAAGAGGCGCGAACCAATCTGAACAGATCATAACAGTGATCAGATACTGCCTCAGATCAAAGCTGAAACCCCTCGCTTGGATACAGACTACAATTTCAAGGCCATTGACATTGGTCTCAATTCTAAGGATAGATATGGATGCTAGAACTGACTCTTCCCTGCTCCCATATTCTAAGAAGAGGATGTAATAAGAATGACGGGTGGAGTTTTGGCAGGATCCTCCCTGAGTTTTGAGCAATGGGTACCTCTACTGCATAAAAGTGTCTCTTTGTTTTCATTTACTTCTGTTTTCCCAAGAAGGAATTCCTCCCCGCTCCCCCGTGTTCAGCTGTGCCTGCCCTTTGCATGAGATGTAGCAACTCTCAGAAGCAATGCCCTTGTCACCTGGGCAGCACCTTGATTTAATATGCTTCCACCTTTGAAGGCGCCCCAGAAGGAGGGCTGCAGAATGAAGGCATGCCTTTCACAGCTCTGTTGCTGCACCTCAAAAGAGATGTGTACTGGTATCTTCCCGGATTAAATGGCCAGGCCCTCAACCTGTGTAATAGAGTTTCCAGACAGGCCTTCAAGAGGGAGGCAGAGACAGATTTTGCGATGAGGACAAGGTTGTTGTTGTTGTTTTTTTGGTTTTTTGTTTTGTTTTGTTTTTTTATTATGTACAGTGTTCTGCCTGCATGTCTACCTGCATGCCTTAAGAGGGCACTGGATCTCATTACAGATGGTTGTGAGCCACCATGTGGTTGCTAGGAAATGAACTCAGGCCCTCTGGAAGAGCAGCCAGTGCTCTTAAGCTCTGAGCCATCTCTCCAGCCCAAGGGCAAGTTGTTTAGCAGGCACTTAAGTGCAGCTAGAAAGAAGTCCCTGTCCTAAAAGGACCAAGAGAGAAACAGCCTCTGAGAGCAGGAAGGGTCCTCACCAGGAGCCCACTCTCTGTTACCTGATGCCTTCTAGCTTCAAGGCATTTTCCTCTAGTCCCTGAGCAATCACGAAGAAGATGAAGACCAGGACACATCAGGGAAAGGAAAGTGCTTTCAAGACTCTTGATAATTTTCTAGCTTTATGGAGTCTTTCTGGATGGTTTTTAGCCAGTGGATTCCCCATGGAGAGAACGGCCAAGCTAGTTCTGAAGAGTCAGACAATGTATTTTTTCCCTCTGGCAGGCTTCTTCTGAGTGTGGACAGGCTTTGTGCCCATCCCACTTGTCCCCCCAGTTCTGACAGAGCATTTCAGTGCCCGGGTCCCTGTCCTTCTCTTCAGACTGTGTCCCCAGCTTCCTGAAATTTCTGTCCCTTCTACTACTGGGAGCTCAGCCTGAACCCAGTCTTAAAGAATCTCCAGGAAAGCATCTGACTACTACTGTGCTCATGTCCTCAACTACAGTGGAATCCTAGACCTGGGGATCATCCCTGTGGATGCTTACGGAGGCCCTACCAGCATACTCATGCTGGACAGCAGGACACTCACAAGTTCCTTCTATAATGCCAGTAAAAGTCCCCTACCCTCGCAAGGCAAAAAGTACAAGAAAAACAGAAAATATAAGCCAATATCCTTAAAGACATAAAACCACAGGTGCAAAAATTTTCAGCAAAACGCTTACAAATTGAAGGACAGCATACATCAAAATGATTATCTACCACAAATACTTTGGTTTATCCCAGGAAATGTAAGTTCACATACTTATATTTATACATTTAAAAATTATAGAAATTAATTTAAAGGTGAATATTACAAAATACTTTCTATTGGTAAAGAAAAGCCCTTTGACAAATCTGATGATTCATGATAGTATTCCAAAACACCAGTATTATAGGGGTCATACTTTAACATAATAAAGGTTTTTAGATGACAAAACTCACAATGTCATTCTAAATGGAGCGAAACTCAAAGCAATTACTACATTACAATCTGTAAAGAGACAGGGCTGTCCACCATTACCATTCATTTTCAGCATATGGCTTGGAGCCTGAGATAGATCAGTCATGGAAGATAAAGAAATTAAAGGCATCCAAGCAGCAAAAGAAGAATTTTGTATCATCCATGTTTGTAGATGACATCAAATCATACATAAATCAAAAACTAAAACCTCTAGAAATTACTAATGCATCCAGAAGAGTATCAAGGGAATGAAATCAACTAACAAAAATCATTGGTACTTTCACAGCTATAATAACAAGCATGCAGAGAAAGTGATCATTTCAGCATCCCGTGCACAACAGCTTTAGTACAGCTTATGACATAGAAATATAACTAATAAGGGAGGCAAAGATCCTCTACAAAAACAACTTTGAACTTCTTTTTTTATTGAGCTCTACATTTTTCTCTGCTCCCCTCCCTGCCTCTCCCCAAATGCATTCAGTGTGCTACACTGGCAAATTCTTCAAGAAACCCCTAGACCAACAAAGGAAATAATCTTCATGCTTTTGAGATGTGTGTAGAAACTAAAATGCCATGAGGAGATAGAGCCTCCTATATGAGGGCCACCTCTGCAGAAGTGGTCACATAAAGTAAGGTGAACCAACCCCAGCTTGTGGCAGTTGGGAGTTGCCCATCCCCCACAGTTGTGCCCACCAACTGCCATTCTCAAAAGGGGCCTGTCTCCCAGCCTCCCTTTCTCCTTCATTCTCTGCCACCAAAGTATCCCCTACCTCTGAGAAGGACCAATGGTCAAATCATGTCTGTCCTAGGTTACTTTGCATTAATGTCACAAACATCACCAAGGAAAGTAACTTGGGGCGGAGAAGGCTGACTTGACTCACATGTCCTTTACCATTTACTCTAACACGAATTCTAGTTGCTCTGAATAATAAAAATCCAGAGTCAGATATAGGGGTTAATGCTGAGGATCAGGGAAGTAAGGGGCCAAGCCCTAGAGTTCTTATGCTCAGAAAGGAAGGGGGATCCTGTCCTGCATTACAGAATGCATCTGTCTCCACCAAGCCTCAGACTGCAGTGAGCTCTTGTCTCCTCCCTCCTTATATGTCTCTCTCTGCCCAGCCACATCCCTTCCCATCTCCACCTCCCTAGTGCTGGATTTAGAGGCATGAGACACCCAAGTAATGGATTTAAGGGCATGAGACTCCCAAGTAATGAGATTAAAGGTGTGAGCCATCACTGTCTGACTTCTGGTGGCTATGAGCTCTGATCTCCAGGCAAGCTTTATTTTTTTAAAACACAAAACACTCAATATAACTGACCATCAGTGAAGGGAAGTCAAGGGAGGAACACAACCAGGGCAGGGACCCTGAGGTAGGAAATGGAATGGAGACCTCAGAGAAGTGAGTGCTGCGGACAGTCTTGTTTTCACTGCCTGAACAGGCCAGCCTCCTCTACCTCCCAGGGCATCCTGCCCAGTGTTATCACAACCCCCAGTGGGCTAAGTCTAACGGTTATAGCTCAGATGGAAAGGAATCCTGGCAGTCAGGACCCCAGCACAACCCAGATGCCACTGGGACTCCTAGGCCTCTGCCTGCCCTCCTTCTTTCCCTCCCTCCAGGACCTGCCCTGTGCCCTCTCAGCTGGTCCTGCTCTGGCCCCTTGCAGCCTCCCTCATCCTCTGGACTCCACTGCCTCACTCCACCACTCAGGCTCTTGGAGGGAGGACCAGACTTGCTGGGTGCCATGCAGACCCTTGTAAGTGCTTACATTAGGGCTGGAGAGATGGCTCAGTAGTTAAGAGCATTGCCTGCTCTTCCAAAGGTCCTGAGTTCAATTCCCAACAACCACATTGTGGCTCACAACCATCTGTAATGAGGTTTGGTGCCCTCTTCTGGCCTGCAGACATACACACAGAATATTGTATACATAATAAATAAATAAATAAATATTTTAAAAAAAGAAAAAAAAAGTGCTTCCATTAAAAAAAATAGTCTGGTGGTGATGGAGCAGGCCTTTAATCCCAACCTCCAGAGGCAACTGCAGGTGGATATCTGGGAGTTTGAGGCCAGCCTGGTTACAAGGGCTAGTTCCAAGACAGGCTCCAAAGCTACAGAAACCCTGTCTCGAAAAAGAAAAAGAACCAGGGGAAAGAAAGGCTGTAGCTGAGTTCAGCTGTCTAACATTGAAGCTACTGTTTGTTCAGCTAGCCTAAAAGTCCTAAGTGGGAAATGGGAGGGAATCAGGTATAAGACAAGAATAGCGATTTCTAAATGGTGACCAGACCGAGGTCACTGAGCAGGAAGCTGTGAATACTCACTGTGAAATGGACAGTTGACCGTAGAATTCAATTACGCTGGTATTATTTGGGAACTCCAGCTACACTGGAGTCATTGCCTAGCAGATGGCATACTTAGAGCCCTGTGGCCTGAAACCCAATGTGTTTGATCTGATCTTTTATAATATAGTAATCTCAGATCAGTTATCTTTGGGGAAGATGGTAACCAAGTTAGAATCATCTATGATGTGTGTCAAATTAAGCATTATTAGTTTTTGTATTTGAAACTACTGTTAAGAAAAACCATTCACTGCATACATATGCATTGTGAACTGTCATAATTTTCTAGGTAAATGATTATTGATTTTTTAATGACTGAACAGTGATAATGGACATTTCCCCATATACGAAAGCTACACCTGATCTGAATTGTGCTAAGAAAAGGAAATAAAGTCAGTATGTATAGGTAAGAGGCTCTCTCGGAACATGCCAATGAAAGAGAACGCATGGTACTGCTGGGCTGTCCAACGGGAATAAACCTTCTTCTACCTCTCCTTGGGGGGGGGGGGGAACAGCGGACTGGAAGGGACAAAGAGAAATCAGAAGAACTATCCAGAGCTTCCAGTGCCGATGTCCACCATGCAGCAGATGTATCAGATCACGTTTTTCTGTCTTACTCAATCTCCACAAGCACACAAATGCGTGGAGGGGAGAATGCAGGCCTTTAAGTGGATTACTGGTTGCCCAAGTCAAGTGGGACAAGAGATGGCCAGGCCCAGCTCGGTCCAATTCCAAAACCTACCCTGATTTCTGGCTGCTATAGTACAAATCTGTCAGTGTTTCTCTTTTCCTTGCTTTCTATAGAGTCGCGCCAGTATGGTCTGGTGCCTGACGATGACAACACGGCGCATTTATTGAGTCCACACTGCATGTCACACAGATATGGAATCGTTATTTCACTAAATGCCAACAAACAAATTGAAAACTGAGACTTATAAAAGTTAAGGGACCTATCCAAGGTCAGAGCTTGGACTGGCAATACCAGGAAGCCCATCTGATACACAGACCACATTCCCTGAAAAAAACTCTCAATCCATTGCCTTTACCTTTTCAAAAACTCCTTCAGTCATCAGGAGGAGTTCACTGCCTCTGAGTGTGAAAAAAAGCAGAGGAGAACGATTCGTGTTCGGCAGTGCTGTTTCTAATAAACACTCTGGCTTTGGTACACAACCAACATTAAAATCACTTAAAAATGCCAATAATTTCTTCCACAATATACCACAGTATGATCTCTCTTCTGAGTCACATGACATGACATGTTTCCTTTCCTGAGCTGTTATTACCTGAAGCCTGCATGTAATCGCCACATAATCATAGAAGGCATTTTTGAGAAGGGTTCAAGTCAAAAGGAGCTTTCCCATCACTAAATCTCAATAATCTAGGAAGCCCAATTAACTATAATGCCCACTTGCCAATATTGCAGTTACCCCAAATTTTAATGATTGGCCATCAAACCCTACAATTATTTCGACATACAGAATTTTTCTACTAATGCCCTTGGCTTCTTACTGAGACTCAACTGCAATGGATTTTTTAACACAAAACTGGAGGGACTCCAACGGAATCATCAGCATTAGTAGATATCTAGTTAAGCGCTTTAGAATAGGCCCTAAAGGACTCCAGAACCCGCATGGGCGGTGATTTGGGCCCAGCACAGAAACATCCTTGTGAATAACGCACAGGACTCCACACGTCACTCTCCACTCCTCTGGGCTTCGAACTTCATTTCAGTGGAAGACTCCACATTGGAATGCCTAATCCAGAAGAGTGAGTTTGTGTGCATTCAAACACAATATGGAAAGGCTGGATTAATCTGGCTTCTGCACATAACTTTGAGTGTTCTCAGAAATAATATTAACAAATTGGACTGAAATAATGGTGATGATAATAATAATTATTAACAATAAAAGCTTGACTAAATGTTTGCTTTCACTTGAAGACAGTTTGCATGCGTGGACAGACAGCTGACATTCACTGGCACCTCGGGGTTTTAAGGAATTAGCTTGTTTATGATTAATTAATTAACACTTTCATAAACATGATCACAGCGAACCAAGGGCCAGAAGGTACGCTTGGACACTCTGATAGGTTTGTCTGAGGCTCTGTGGGAATCCCTTGCTCGGCACAGTTACCTGTGTCAAGGGAAGTTGTGACAGTTTGGGAGGCAGCTACACCTCCAGGTTAAGAGGCACACTTCCTGCCAGTAAACCTCAAGATTTAACAAAGCCATTCCACATGACACTGTTGTCATCTTGCTAGAGAGAGATTCCCTAGAACACGGATCTATCTTTTCAAGTATCCTAAACATTCCCTGAACTTGTTGTTTGTCTGTTCTTTGTTAAGTCGGTTGCTCTTTCTCAAAGACAATACTCTGAACTGTCCTACTGCAGCAGTTCCGGAGACTGATCCATAGAGTCCCCACAGCTTCATAACTCACATTTCTCTCCAGCAGCTGGAAGGCTCAGCGTCCTAAGAACTGGACACCCAAACCTCCATTTATAGGACCCGAAGTACTCAAGGTATTGAACAAAAGGTCTCAAGGTATCTGTCCCACTTCCTTTAGGTTGCCTACGTTAACATCAGGCACACATCAAGGTTTCGGCGATTCTCAAAGCTAAATTACTAGTTAAACACCTAATACCGAAGCGCTTTAAAAATAACAAGTAACGTGGTGGCCACAGGACGCCCGATGGTGTTGAGGGCTGGGTGTCCCCTCGCGGTCCACTGCGGGTGCAAAAGATACTAGTGGCTGAGAGGAGGAACCCAAATTAAAGGCTTGGGACAGTCCACAAATGAAGCCCAGATCCTGGGGAAGAGGGGCGACTCTCCGAGAGATCTCCCCCTCCATCCCGGGTCCACAGCTCGCCCAAGGTGGCAGCTGCCTGGCAGGTGTTGGGAGCAAGGAGCACGGGTGGCGGCACGGAGCATGGAGCGAGCCCGGGGACAGCCGGCAGCGCACTGGGCCGGGGTGGGGGGGACAGAGGAGCACACTCACCGATGCTGCTGAAACTCTCTGACAAAGTTCTTCATCCTGCAGATCTTCTTGCTTGGCTGTGGCTCCATGAGGTCCCACATCTGGGGTGTGCGGGGCCCAGGCAATTTCGCGAAACTGGTCCAGCACGCAGCGCAGACAAGGCGAGGGCCATAGGCCTGGGTGGAGGCCGGGAGCAGGGAGGCCTCTGCCGCCTCCGCCTCATTTGCTCTCCTTTGTAACAGAGGTGGCGCCCGACGGAGGAGGCACGGGAGACCAGCGCACAAGTTCCCAGCCCGAGGCGAGGCGCGGTGCAGAGCCGCAACTCCTCTGGCCCAAGGCCTGGCGCGCGTGGGAGCCAGGCGCGACCCCTGCTGCCATTCCAACTCCTAGGCCTCAGCTGCCCTCTCTCTCTCCCTTGACTTGTTCTTTAAAATATTTAACTTACTCGCTTTTCCCTTTGTAGACTGCTGCATAAGGTCCTTCTCCTAGTTTCTCCAGTTTTTCATAGGAATCAGCTTTTCCAAACTTGGGTTGTTGGCTAAACACAAAAGAGCAGGAAACAAAACAGATTGTTTCAGTACCAATTTGCTGACAATGAGTAAGTAACATTTTCTGATATCAGAATATTTTTAGAACAAGGCAATAAACAATCATTGTACGAATTCAGAATATACAAACACACAGAGAATTCTATTTGCCCATAATCTAACCAGGGTAGACCTGTAAATATTCTGATATAGCATCCATCACCCAAGGCTATCTTGCTGGAAATCGTTTGTTTATAGAGATGTCGTGACATTCAATGTACATGCTTCATGACCTGTGTTCTCACGTTCAATGTGTGATGAACATTTTCCACATTGGGCATAATATTCTAAATTATAGATTAATAAACTAGTCTATGCAGATCAAACATACTCTATCCCATATTTTATACATCCCATTGATGTACAATAATTATTACTTTGTTTCAGCAGTAGGGGAGGGACCAAAAAGAATTTTGTGATACATGAAAGTTGTACAAAAATTACAAAGTTTTATTAGAATGGTCATCTTATCTATGACTTTCTAGTTATAACAAAACTGTAGTTACCACATGTATTATACAGCTGCTGATGCTGGGAATACTGTGTTACTCTACAGCAAATCATGACTGTATAACAGTCAGAAAGTACTCCTCCAATGTATTTCATCAGTAAATCACATAGATAACATATACTATCTAGAGATAACTGATCATCCTAACCTCTCATTCTCACAGGTGATAAAATTGTTAAGGACTGACCAATGAAATCGAGGGCTGTCTGCACCGCAAAGGGGACGAGCATCAGAGTGGCGAGATGGCCGACAGGATGGGAGAAAATCTTTGCAACTGGGTATGTGGTAGAGGATTAACATAGGCAATAAAAGAAGGTCCCAAAGAATTAAACATGAAAACCCATCTAATCAAAAAATAGGTGAATCAATAGAACTGTTCTCAAAGGTAGAACTTCAGACAGCCAATAGGTGGAATCTGTTCAACATCCTTAGCCGTCAAGAAAATGAAAATCAAACAACACTGTGATGCCATCTCACCCATAAGACCGGCTGTCACCAGGAAAACAACATGGCAAAAATGCTAGAGAAGTTTCCTGCACTTTTACGCTGGTGAGAGTGTAACCTGGAGGTTTTGCTACGGAAGGGAGGCACTCACAATCCACAAAATGAGCAGCAGATTAATTTGATGAGAATATGGTTCATACACACAGTGGAGTTTTATTCAGCCATAAAGAAGGTGAAATATAGCACCTTCAGGAAAACTAATAGAGATTATCATTAACATGATAAATCTGATGTAAAAATAAAAATGATAACATAAGCAACACAAGTCAGACTCAGAAATACATGAACCATATTTTCTGTCATATATGGACACATATTTATGTGTGTGTGAGCCCATATGGAGGACATATACAGATATGAAATCAGAGAGACTATGATGAGGAAGGAAAGGGAATAAATGGGGGAGGGCAAAGAGAGAAAGAAGAAAACAATGCCCCATATTTCCCCTCATATGCACACACACGTGAAAGCAGAGGAGAGACTACTTACAGGGAGGAAGTTGTACACTGAGGTTTTGCAGGGGAGAAGATCAGAAAGGTCAAATACAGGAAGTACAATGATACACAAGAATGACAGGTCATAAAGGAGCCCATGACTTGCATTCCAACTGTAGCAATTAATTAAAAATGAAAATACTAAATGTGTTCTCTTGTCCCCAGCCCACACCGAACACAACACAGTGACTAACGATACATTCTTCAAAACTAACAGTTCATGATCTTGGAAAAAGAATTATCTAACCAGACATTTTGAGGAATCTTGAATGGTATATGCAATTGGGAGTAAAATTTCAGAGAAATGACCCTAAACCCATGAGAAAACTATTAGATTAAAATAGCAGAAACCTTTAAGTATACATGAGAAAAAATAAGGGGAGACTTAATTTTATAAAAACAGAAAGGACAGATAAGAATGAGGTCACTGAGTTAGAAGGGCAAAGCAAAGACTTGGCCAACATCCTCAGAAATGACAATGTACAATTACAAACGGCCAACAAATATTTAAAACTGCATTCAGCATCCCTAGTCATCAGAAAAATGCAATTAAACCTAAGGGTATAACCATGACTTTTTTTTCTTAACAGTTTTATTTTAATGAAAATATAATTACATCATGGCTTTTTGATGCAATCAACAGAAGCAAGTGAACGAAATAGAATAAGCTGGCAGGTTTCTCAAATAAAAACATGAGTACAAATCCTAAAGTCACAATTCATGAAAAGATAAAACCATGAAAGAGAAGCATGGAGTTTAATGGGGAGAGGAACTAAAACTCTTGGAACAGCGGTACCAGTGAAAAGCTAAGGATGACTTTGAAGTTACTGTATGATCAATATTTAACCAGCATAAAAAAATTTAATAAGTATTGAATGAGAAAAAAGATATAGTTGAAACAGCAATAAACTCGGGTTTAAACAAAATTCTCACCAGACACTTCAAGGAGCGACTGCATCCACATAGAAAAGTTAATCAGAGATAACAATGGCTGCAAAATGGACAGGAATGTTTTATAAAGTTAATAAAGTGATTTGACTGGATGTGGTTAGCCCCCAGAGACAGACATGGGGGGATCTCTGTAAGTTTGAGGCCAGCCTAGTCTACATTGTAAATTCCAGGTCAGAGTTATATAGAGAATCTGCTTTAAAATAAAAACAGAGGCAACGATTTGTATCCCCAGTACTGCAGTAGTTAGTGTGTCCAATGAGAGATATGCAGACATTGCAAATTTTATCACCTGAAGCAAAAAAATCAAGACATTAACTTCCACGGTACTTCAACATAAGGCTTGGCTGGACCAGTGCAAAGTAGTACAAGAAGGTAAAAGAGAGAGAAAATCATGTTGAGAATTCTTGAATCAATTAGAAACAGAGAGTAGACACTAAATACCTCCAAAGTCACAAATTTTAGTATTTTCCTTACATTTTAAAAAGTATTTGCTATATCTACACAAGTAAGATGTATACATCTTAAATAAATTAGGAATGAAGGAAATACAAGAAAGGAAGAGGTAAGGAGAGGGGAATTAGACGAGGGATTCTCAAAAAAATACACGATAATAAGGATAAATTTAAGCCCAACTATATTAAAGAGTACAATAAACATAAGTGAAACCACCTTTGGCAAATAAAAGTTCAGATTTGTGATGTGGGGGATCAACAATGTGCTACTGAGAAGATTCAAAAGCAGAATAAAGAGTATATCTGAACATAAAGAAGGAGGAAACCCTACCATTTGGAACTGAGTTTTGTACAGCGTAAGGTGTAGGGACTGAGTTTCATTCTTTCCACGTTAACACCCCGGGTTCTCAGTCCCATTTGGTAATGTTGCTCATCAACAGATGGACAGGTAAAGAAAATAGAGCATACACACCAAATGGAATTCTATTCAGCTAGACTCAAAACTGACATCATGAGATTGGTATGAAAGCCAATGAAACCTGAAATTTTGTACTGAGGTAATAACCAAGGGACAAAAAGACAAACGCTGCATATTCTCTCCCGTGTGTGTCCTAGCTTCCCTCCACTCCTCAGCTCCATGTGTTTAACGTGGAGAACCTCTAGAAAGCAGAAAACTAGAGAGGAGACATTGCACAGGGCAGGGCACCTTAAGGAAGAAGGCAGAAGGGACATAGATGAGCATGGAAAGGGTGGAAAACTTGGGGCACACAGGTTCAAACAGAAGGTGGGAGAGACAAGATGGTGGGGGAAGAGATAGTCAAAACAAGGGACGCATGACTCACGCCGAACTCTCTTAGGCTGGCCTTGATGAGGAGCAGCAGGCCATTGCTCTCCTGGGTCTTGGTCTGAGTTTCCGTCAGGAGCTCCTCTGCCGCCTGCAGTTCTTCGCTGTGGTTTGAAAGGAGGCCACTGGCTGCCTCCTTCAATGCCTTCAGCTTTTCCTGGGGCTTCTGGAACCTCTTCTGAATTCGTGACAGTAACTCTTTAGCAGCCCTGATAAACAGAAATGGTCCACTTAGGAAGTAAAACTTGGGTCTTAAAACCCTAATAGGAGACTTTCAAATGATCATAGTTCCTTCTAGGAATATAGAGTGACTTCTTGTTTCGTATTTATTTATTTATTTATTTATTTATTTATTTATTATTTAGACAAGTCTTGGCTATACNCTGAATGAATAACCATCTATTTCTCAATTCTGAGCTAGTGTGGGATTTCTTTTAAGCATCCTTCTTCAACTTTTATTTATTTCTATTGATTTTTCGAGACAGGGTTTCTCTGTGGTTTTGGAGCCTGTCCTGGAACTAGCTCTTGTAGACCAGGCTGGTCTCGAACTCACAGAGATCCGCCTGCCTCTGCCTCCCGAGTGCTGGGATTAAAGGCGTGCGCCACCACCGCCCAGCCAAATACTTAGGCTGGTCTTTAACTCAAAAAAATTCTCCTGCCTCAGCCTTCCTCATTATTATGATTAAAAGTCTAAATGACCAAGCTTAGAATGGATCCTGATTGCTGAAGACCAGAAGTAATTTTTTTCTTTCTTTATATGTTTTGTGTGTGATGAGGGAAGGGACGTCTAAGTGCCATGTCAAATATGCAGAGTTCAGAGGACATTAAGGTCTGGCTCTTACTATACTTGCATGGATGCCTACATGCCAGAAGAGGGCATCAGATCCCACTATAGATGCTTATGAGCCACCATGTGGAAGCTGGAAATCGAACTCAGGACCTCTGGAAGAGCAGACAGTTCTCTTAACTGCTAAGCCATCTGAGCCACCATCCAAAGGTCCTGAGTTCAATTCCCATCAACCATATGGTGGCTCACAACCATCTGTAATGAGATCTGGTGCCCTCTTGAGGAAGAGACCTGGTCAGTCATCCTCATCAACTTAGACCATGAAACCCAACATGGACAAGTTCAACAGAACCGCCATATACGGGCTGCCAATGCATACCTCAGCATCGACAGGGCTAGATGACCTCTCACGCACTCCTTCCCACCCTTCCCTGCAGGCTTCCTTTTCCTCGTCTGAACGCACAGCCTTAAAGACTCTCAGCCATAAATGCTGAGAATCCTGGGAACTGCAGTAACATGGAATCCTGAGAGCTGCAGTCGGTGCCTGAAGATGGCAGTGGTCTGGCACTGAGTGAATGACTGGCATGTGTACCAAAGCTGATTACCCAGACTGCAGCACGGAGCATGAATTTTATAATAACTATAATTAGTAATATGATGACAAGTCATTCCTGCAACAACCCGTGACATTGTAGGAGGGATTATCTCGGAAACTAGAGAACACACAGTGGGGCTCCATGAACCACACACCTCATTCTCACTCCAGGCACAGGAGTAACGGAAACTCAGCAAAAGTCACAGGGAAAGGAGGAGCCGAGCCTCAGAGTGGCCGAGGCATCATGCCTTCCCACCACTTGAACCTTTACAGTGCCACGGCTCATCTAGAATTGGACCTGGCTACAAGCTGTCTCAGTACCCCCTCTAAAGTCCACCCCCAGCGTCTCAGTGTGTGCCACTCCTCAGAGAGCAGCGGAGAACACACCCCAGGAGATTGCTTATAACACTCACAGAATGAAAGGAAAAACCTTTCCCAATTCCCTGATACTCATCCCCTCTAGCCCTCTCCCATCACCCACAAAGAAGACACTCAAATGACTTTCCCCTGCACTCGACAGACATCCGTTAGAACTGGAGAAAACCAGAGACCAGAAATTTGGGCAATATAGACAACAACACCTCTTCCACACTGATCTGTGGTTTCAGTAAAAGGAAGTATTGATACAGCTAAATTATGAAATAAAAATTATTAGCTGGGTGTACTACGTGTTTCTGTAATCCAGTCAATAAACAGGAAAGTGAAGCAGAACTGTGATGTTTGGAGTCAGCCTGGACCATCGCACAAGACCCTACACAATCCAAGTTGTGTTGTCTTATCTGTACACAATTAAAGGTTTAATTAAGTAGATTCAACAGCAATGTACATCAAGGAGTTGCAATAAAGTGTAAAGTACAGTGAAATTTGTGGTATCCCACTGAGCCTGTGGGTGTCACAGCCAGGTCAGCAAGGAAGACCTAACATAAGATACACACAGGAGAGTCACCTACACACACAGTCGCTCTCCATCAAGATGTGTCTTGGCCGGCATTCCTCACAGCAGAGTCCCGTGGCTCCTGGCTTACAAACACATTGCCCAGATGTGTGGTCACAGTCACTGTGGACAGAGCCTTGGGGGTTACAGTCACACTTCTGGCAGCTGCCACCTGCTACATGAGGGTTGCCATGATAGCCTGTAGAGCACCTACCAAAGCGGGGACAGTAGGTATAGACAGGGCAGTCTGCGCCAACCAGGAACACACACACCAGCTCTGCCCAGAGGCCGTCATCCCTTTTGCAAATGAAATGCAGAGCCCACACTGTAGCACGAATGATAAAAACCCGGAGACAGATACTGGGGCTCAACCTGGAGATCAGAAAACTAAAGCAGCCATCCTGGGGCTCTTATCTTGACCCCGGACTGAAGACCTGTCTCCTCCCATCTTATATTCCTCTCTAGTGCTGGGATTAAAGGCTAGCACCACCCTCCCCCAGCCTCTATGGCTAACTAGTCTGGCTGCTGGGATTAAAGGTGTGTGCTATCACTGCCTGCCTGTATGGCTGACTAGTATGGCAACGAGCCACCCCAGAAAGTAGCGAAGAAACAAGGACCAGCTACTGAGGACTAGAGTGAGGGAGGCATCCATGGCTGAGGCAGACACAGAAACAAACCCTGCCAGTCTCCCAGTGATAGGAGGAGGAGGTTTCAATGTCTTTGAGACTGATGGCAGCAGCCATGTGGCAAGGACCTGCTGGAGGGTCTGCCTGGTTCCTGGCTGTCTTTCAGGTCACGCTGATCACTGAGGCCAGTTCCCACACAAGCAAACATACCAGACACTGCCCAGTTTCTGGGTCACAGACATCACTGTGGTCGTTGCAACTGCAGGGCATACAAAGAGCCAGCAGAGGGCAAGGTCCCCAGCCATCACTTTCTGGGAGCTTCCCTCTGTGGTACCCAGGAGCACAGTCCAAAAGAGAGGCAAAAGGGACAAGAAAGCAGACACTGGCTAAAAGATGGGCAAAGGTAAATGCTCTTCAGCAAAGACAGGTGGCAATGACCTTCCTCCATTAAAGGAGCTCATGAGAAGTTCAACACCACTATTAGGAAGAAATGCAGATGAAATCCACAGTCAGAGCCTGAGCATGGGGACTTAGACATACAATCCAGCTGGGGGTAAACTGAGGCAGGAAGACTCCTGTGAATAGTCTAGCCTAGGCTACAGAGTAAGTTTCAAGCTAGCCTAGGCAACAGAGTGAGACACAGTCTGGAAACACTCTCACCAATAAAACAAGTGTCCTGCTCTTCACAAAACCCATGTCTCCAATCAAAACAGCGAGCAGAACAGCACTGAGGATTAATGAAAGTGGGGTGCTCATGCACAGCTGGTGCGGAGGAAAGGCAGTGTGCAGAGTCCTCCAAAGTTAAAGATGACACTAGCCATGCCTAAAAGAAGGTCACTTCAAGGAGAACGACATGAGGGAACTGGAAGACCCATTCACACTCCCAAACCTTTAGCACATATCTGAGCAGGAAATGAATTGGGGAAAGCATTTATTGCAGATGTTCTTCTAACAAGAATTTTTACACCAATATTTTACTATGAGATGCTCAATAATGAGTGGGGTTTTTTTTTGCCTTTTCTTTTCCTTAATATGAAGAAGCACCCTCCCTAAATGATAGCAATATTGGCAAATCAATTGAAAACAGCACTAAAAAGTGTGATCCGAGCACGTTAAGAACATGACTTCCTAAGAGCTGCAGCTTCTTTGACACAAAGTGCACGAACGTCACCCGAGTTCTTATGTAACAGGCCAAGCTTCAAATGTACTAAAAATATAAATAAGCAAAACCGTGATTTCTTAAGAAGACTGGATGGTTTTATAGCATCTTGGAAATTCTTAGACTGTTCATGCTTAAAATTAAACAGCTGGAACATTCTGCCAATTAAAGGAAGCTCTACAGATGGCATTCACCCTTTTGCTTCCTAACAAAAATAACGTGCAATCATTTTTATGGAGGATTACCTAAAGAGAACATTGCTGTAAATCAATGACAAAAATATTAGACACCCCCTTTCTCGGGGCTGGAATAAACTTCTCTAGATGCTTGCACTGACGCCTAAGGTGACAACTGTTCTAGGCCAAATCTTAAATAATAGCTGCCGGGTTCCAGCTAGGACTCTAGTAAGGGTGCACTTCTAGTGTATCTCCCCCCACCAAAAAAAACCTCCAGGATCCAGCTTTCTGCCAACAAAGGACAGCAAGTGATTCCTGCAACATAAAAGCTGGGAAGGCTACCTTGGGCTTTGTTTTTGTTATGTAAAATGCATTTACGTGACTCATCTACTTAAGAGTACCTACAGTGAGAAGGTTTAAACTACCTTCAAGAACCAAAACAAATGCTTTCCCAGGATGCCAGATAAGCTATTCAGCGCTTTTAAAAAAATGTATATATCACTATAGTTGTTTATAGCAGGATACACTGTGATATATCAAAGATTTTGTAGAATTTGTGTATACATAATTGAATTTATACGGCAAAAGATTAAAGATTTCAGGTTTGGGATATAAGATTTCACAATAATCTCCCACCTACATTCATACAGGCAAACTGTAGCAAAATACAATGGATAACACATGTACAAATAAAGATATGGAAACAGGAAAAATGTATATATTTATATGTGCCATTGACTCTGCTTCTTGCAGCCTGAGAGAGCAGAGAGCGGTTGCACTGCCTTCCCTTCTGCCCTGTGACTATACCTTTCAACACTCTTATTTCCAGAACAGCAACGGCTTTTTTTTTTAATTATTTTAGAAATGTTGAAAATAAGAGAAAATTTCAGGAGACTATGGAAATAGTTCCTCCCTCAAAGAATAGGGGTTCTATTCATTCTAAGATCAGTAACGTCCTGTCTGTCAGCTCTTAGAAGTTTCAAATAAAGGGTTGGATAGGCTGGCTTTGGTGGCCCTGGTATCTGTGAGCTCTTGGGTGGACAGCACGTTAAGCTGCCGGGAGTGAACCGGCTGGAAACCAGGAAGGCTGCCAGGCGCTCCTAGTAATTTGGGCTCTAAATGAGTTTGGACAGCACAGTAATTAGCATCCTAGGGGCCAAGCACAGAAGCGCGAGCTACCCGGGTCAGCCTGAAATTAACTCTGTGAAATACCTAACGGAAACACTTTTCATCTGGCCTGGCTTGGTGGGAGCTGGGTATGCCTGCAAAGTTTTTCCCCAAGTCCGGCTACAGTCTTAAGTGTGGAGCATGCTCGGAGACCCGGCTGAGGTGGGCTCCACGGACCGAGGCTCGCACACCTGTTCCGAGCTCATTCCAGCGGCCAACAGCACAAGGCTCGCCCGCCACCCTGCCGGCCTCGGTGGCTACCAGCCGCGCTCCCCCCCCCCCCCCCCCCCCCCCCCCCCCCCCCCCCCCCCCCCCCCCCCCCCCCCCCCCCCCGGGCAGCCTGGTGTCCAGTAGGGACCCGGGCCTACAGCCCACGCCCGGACCCACTACCGACTTACCTGACGGCCAAAGGGAAGGGCTCCTGGCTCAAGGGGCCGATCAGGCAAGACTGGAAAAGTGTCAGAGTCAAGGCCAGCAGGCAGACCCGGCCTGGAGGCGGCGGCGAGGCTGCACGCGGCAGCCAGGAGGGACCCAAACAGGGCGCCGATCTCTGCGGGTGGGCGCGCGGGGAGAGGAGGGCACGGGCGGGCAGACTCTCTGGCGCGTGGTGGCCGCTCCATGCCTACGCTGCCTCGCTTGCGCCACCATCAAGGGCGACCATGGAAACGGAGCTCGGGCAGCCCGCTGCCAGCGCCCGTGCGCTCTGCCTCCCTCCCCCTCCACCCCCGCCGCTCGCCTCCCCGATTTATCCGCGGTCTCCTAGGGCGGGAGCGGTGTGAGGACGCGGAGGCTGCGGGGATGGGGGCGCCCAGAGCCGGGCTCGGGCTGCTTTCCCCGGGACTGCGGGCGCGGCAGGCATTCCGGTTCTGAGCTCATACCAGCGGCCAGCAGTGCAAGGCTCGCCCGCCCACCCTGCCGCCCTCGGCGGCAAAGTGCCGCGCACTCCGGCCCCCACGGCAGCCTGGCGCCGAGTCGGGACCCCGGCCTCCAGCCCCTGCCGGGACCTGCTGCCGACTTACCTGACGGCCGAAGAGAAGGGCTCCTGGCTCAAGGGGCCGATCAGGCAAGACTGGAAAATGGATCAGAGTCAAGGCCTGCCGTCTTCGCGATCCGGCCTGGAGGCGGCGGCGGAGCAGCGTGCTGCGGCCGGGGGACCCAACCAGGGCGCCGATCTCTGCGGGTGGGAGCACGAGGAGAGGAGGGCGGGGCCGGGCGGGGCCGGGCGGGGCCGGGCGGGGCCGGACTCTAGCGCGTGGTGGCCGTTCCGTGCCTAGGCTGCCTCGCCTGCTGCCGGCGCCCGTGCGCTGGCCTCCCCGATTTATTCTCGCGGTCTCCAAGGCGAGGGCGGGGGCGGAGGGGGCGGCGCGGAACGCGGAGGCTGCGGGGATGGGGGAGGCCAGAGCCGGGCTTAGGCTGCTTTCTCCGGGATGGCGGGCGGGGCGGGGCGAGGCTAATTCCAGCGGCCAGCAGTGCAAGCTCGCCCACCCACCCTGCCGGCTTCAGGGGGCTACAATACGCCCCCCCATGGCAGCCTGGCGCCCAGTAGGGACCCCGGCCTCCAGCCCCCGCCCGTACCTGGGAATGGCTGCTTGTGTCTCTAACCCCAGTTGGTGGGATAGAAGAGGGAAGAGAGAAGGGTCCTGGAAACTAGACAAAATGGTTGGCTTTAGTTTTAGAGAGAGACCCTGTCTCAAAAAACAAGTGGAGAAGTGGTGAAGAAAGATTCCTAACATTACCCTGTCTCCTCTCCACATGAGCACAACCAACCACACAATGTACGTATGCATGCACACACATACACAAAACTAGGAAAGCACCTAGTTCACTTTTGTGGAGAGGAAAATGAGTTCCTCATACACCAACTTGCTGAAGATTATTAATGAATGGTGTATAATTCTGCTGTTTACAAACAAATATTGCTGGAGGAAAATACACATAAGTGAGCAGAACTGCTTTATATTAAACATAGTAAATACAATCATACATAATTGGATGCAAAGATGTGTTGCGTTCATTTATGTTGCATTTGTTTAACTGTGAAGTTGTGATTCTTGGCCTATCTAAAAAACTTGATGGCCTAATAAAGAGCTGAATGGCCAACAGCGAGGCAGGAGAAAGGATAGGAGGGTCTGGCAAACTATGAGAATAAAGAGAAGGAGAAATCTGGAGGGGAAAGAAGGAGCACAAGAGACCAAGGAGAGGAAGACATCAGGGGCCAGTAACCCAGCTACACAGCAAGCCATGAAGCAAGAGTGAAAGAAAAGTTATACAGAAATAGAGAAAGGTAAAAGCCAGAGGCAAAAGATGATGATTTAAGAAGAGCTGGCTAGAAAGACGCTAAGCTAAGGCCGGGAATTGATAAGAAAGAAGACCACTGTGTGTTTATTTGAGCGCTGGGTGGCCAGCCCCCAAGAGAGTAGAGCGTGAAACAAACAACAGAAAATGATTAGTTTACACATTTGCCTTCAGCTGTTCCGACAATTCTTACTGGTTTGTTAACATCTTTCAACAATCTTGTAGCTTCTTTCCAGTTAGTTTGTTTTCTTCACAAATATTTAACAGAGATCTGCCTTGTTGGTCTTTTATGTGCTAGGATGGAGGAAGCAACAGACCAAAAGATATTACAAATACATGCTGTTCTAAAGGAATTTATTCAATTAAAGTGTTATAAAAATACTCTGGTTAAGGATTAAGTAAATATTAACCATACTTAATACATACTAAAACAAAAATTGGAAAAGCTAAAAAAAACTCGAAGCACTAATTGGTAGGATTATGTTTTTTAAAATTTAAGTCATAGATTTAATAAGTTTTCACAGTTTTACTTTCCTTTTACCAAATGATTGTTAGCACACATTGTAGAAGATGGGTAAATCATTTTTTCTTTAAGACATTTGAGGGGGGGAGGGTAATAAGATGGAAAATGAATTTTACATAGTTTCTGGAGATGTGTGTATACAATGACTATATATAACAATACAAATGTACTGAATGCTATGAACTTTGCATCTAAGTTGTTAAAAGAATACCTTTTAGGTGACGTGTGTTTTATCATAACAGCAATTCAAAACTTATGATTAAAGCACAGTTAGCATATACATTATACTATATATAGTAAAAGTTGTTGGTGTTAGTTGACATGTTAAGTATACAATTAAATGTTGTATCACTACTTGTTAGTTGCTGAAAATTAAAATATAAAAACAGAAAATAACTTACTCTGTCAATGTCTGGGTAGGTTAGGAGGATCTGCTCTATTTCTGCATGTCCCCCTCCAGCAGCATAGTGAAGAGGTGAGCTGAGCTGGCCATTTAAAAGGTTTGGATTGCACTTTTCTTTCTCTAGTAATATGCGAGTGGCCTCAATTTCCCCATACCTATAAAAAATAAAATACATAAAAATAACCCATTTGAAACGCTTAAAAATTCAAAATTTACAGAATACCTGAAGGAAATCTAGAGGACAAAGAATGTATTAAGATACTCCTAAGTGTCTGGAATGCTTGAAATGTTTCATGTATTACTTTGGTTCAATTTAAATATTTCCATTTCTGACCAACTAAGAGAAACATATTCTCAAAACAAGAGAAAAAGATGGCATAATTATCCCATTAAAAAGTACAAAGGTTAGCCCGGCTGTGGTGGCACACGCCTTTAATCCCAGCACTCAGGAGGCAGAGGCAGGAAGATTCTCTAGTTCAAGGCCAGCCTGGTTTACAGAGAAATTTCCAGGATGGGCTCCAAAGTTACACTGAGAAACCTTGTCTTGAAAAACCAAAGGGGGTGGGAGGCAGAGACCTGGAAAAAAAAAGTACAAAAGTTAGAAATCAGAAGACATGATCTTTAGTTCAAAATCGGGTCAGTAGCTCACTTGGAAGTACATGCATCAAGAACCCCAGGGTTCAGTTGCTAGCACCATGGGAAACAACCAAACCAAATAACAGCATAAAAAGCACCTGAGAATCCGAATCCAGTGGTCATCATCTAGTTGGTTGACTGTAATCCCTTACTGAGAAGATGGCTTAGTAATTCTGAATCTCCTTCACAGGCTTTTTGTTTTTGGTTTTGGTTTTTGGTTTTTCGAGACAGGGTTTCTCTGTGACTTTGGAGCCTGTCCTGGAACTAGCTCTGTAGACCAGGCTGGTCTTGAACTTCACAGGCACTTTGATGCAAAGGAAAGTCATCAACCCATTGCCGTTCTTTAATCATAAAAAAGAAATTAAGACAGTATAAACGTTGAGGAAACTCACATTCCGTTAAAACAGAAGTGATACATCTATGAAGAGGACCTATCACTGCGGCTGTCGGCCCGTGACCACACTGCTCACTTACTGCATACATACATTTCAGCATCAAGTTATGTGAGCCAGTTAGAGTGACACCAAAACAGTGCTTGTCTTCCATGACACTGCTCATGCTTCGCTGCCATTTTTCTTGTCTGGGAATTTGGGTTTTTTAGTACTCTGGAACTCCTAGACCAAGTATGGAATTATTAACACTTTATCTACCAAGAAAAGAAAAAAAAAGCCTTAAAAGTCTCATATACTTGATTTTCAAATATATAAATAAAGCGCTGGTACTATTTTAATCTTTACAATGACAACCAATGCATCTTTGTTAGGACTTGACCGAGCAGAGGCGGCCGGCGCCATGGCCCCTCTCCTGCCTTGAGAGCGGCGTCAGGCTCGCGCAGCGCTTCCCGCAGCCTCCAGCGCGCAACCTCCGGCTCCGGGTGGACGGGGCGCGCAGTAGACCCGCGGTCACCGGCTCGACGCGAGAGGGAGGCGGCCGGAGCGGAGGAGACCTGCAGCCTGCGGGATCCAGCCGGTCCCCGCCGGGAGAAGTCACCCTCCCTCCCAACATCCTTTTAGCAGTCCATTCTGTAAGTTTGCACTCACAGCCCTTAGTATTAAGCAGGCTCAGAAGATGTAGCTCCAACTGTCTTCTGGAAACACACTGTGGGACTCCTCACTTCTGAGAAAGTTGATTGTCTTCCTTCTCCTTTCCTGGGTGTGTTCACTTGTGAATGAAGTGCATATATTTATACAGCCTACCCATAGGTAAAAGATCAAAGGTATTTTTGTATATGAGTAAATACAGTTGATGGAAGAAGTATGAAATATTCTCCATTGGTGGAAGTGAAAACTTTCCTCAGTGCTTTTAATAGTTTATTTTTTTCCCTTTGAGACTGCATATATCATTCATCTAGGTTAAATTTTTAAGTTTTCCAAATATTGAGTTTTATATGGCACATATTGTCAAAAAAATTTTGAGAGTCAGTGTAGTATTGTCGCAGGAGTTTCTCTCCGTTATCCTAAAAATGCTTAGGTATCTTATTTACCTTCTCAAAATGATCTGACAGCCGTTTCTACAGGGAGCTTGCTTTTTGCTTTTTGGTTGGTAAAGACGCTAGGTATTTATAACAAAGAATCCTCTTTGCTACTGGAGTGTGAATGCTTCCGTGTGCTTTTACTCACGTGGTTAGGATCGATGGTTTGTGTGTGCACACATGTATATACACTCGTATACATAACCTCCTTTTTTATTTTGTTTTACTTTGTCCTTAGTCATTTTCCAGACTGTCCTTAAATTTATTGTATAGCCACGGTTGTGTTAGATCCCTAACTTCACAAAACCAACAAACATCAAGTTCCAGGATGTTTATATAACATACATTCTTAGT
Organism: Alexandromys fortis; assembly: GCF_014885135.2. Lineage (NCBI taxonomy): Eukaryota > Metazoa > Chordata > Mammalia > Rodentia > Cricetidae > Alexandromys > Alexandromys fortis. The sequence goes on along the minus strand of NW_026067926.1, from coordinate 5,850,204 downwards.
CTGATGCCTTCTTGGAAGGTAATTTAAACTGAAAAAGGGAAAGTGCTCACTGAAGTCCTCTTCTGAATGTTTCATATAAACTATAAAAGAAATTCTGATTTTTTTTCTAATACAAACATCCCTGAGTAGCCAGTGATAGAGAAAAGTGGATAAAGGAAAACAGGGCTTGTGGAATATGACCAGACTGAGATCAAATAAGCTCAGGTTTGTTCAGGAGCCCCCACGTGACAGTCAGAAGGCTCTAATTCAGCATGAAGAGCTTTAGACTGAAAGGCTGTACAAGAGCAATCCAGTTGCTATTTAGGGGACAAAAAACTGGTGAGGTTACTGTTTCCTAATAAAGTTAAAAGAAACCTCAAACATGTCTTCTAGGTCTTCCAGAGGCCAGGAAGACAGATATAGGAGCAGAGGCGAAGAAGGCTTTGGTGTTAGGCAGATGAAAATCATGATGGAAAGGAGAGAGATGGAGCACGCACGACTGATGAAAACCTTGAAGAAGTGTAAAGAAGAAAGCAGGTACCATCACTGAAAACTACCTGTGCTTAAGCACTTCCAGGCTACAACAATTGCAACAATAGATATGTGCAATTAATGAGTGACTCCCTTCCCTATGACGTATTTCTGGAGAGCAGTTTAGATTGGAGAAGCTGGAGGAAGCTTTACATTTTCTTGTCTAATCATCTTTCCACAGGAGTTTGAACACAACGATTTGGGGATTGATACCTAGTTAAGAAGACTGCTTTCTCAAAATTCTTCACTTTTAGTCTCATTTAAGCTAGTAAGCCAAAAGTGTTTGGAGAGGTTTTGACTAGTCCCTATCACTAATAATAAATAAATAATTAGACACTAATCCTAAATATATTTAGGGTGAGGATGGTTAAGAATTCCATATTTATTTTCCTTTTTTAATATTTATTAATTTATTTATTTATTTTGAGTCAGAGTCTCATGTAACCCAGGCTGTAACTGAGGCTGGTCAACCTTTCCACTTCCTAAGTGATAGAATTATGAGTATCTACCATCACACCCAGCTTTGAACTCTACATTTTGAGTACATTTCCTGGCTGTTAGAAAATATCATCGGATTTTCCAGATCTGATTGGAGCACCACTGTTGCCCTGACACAATAAGGAGCTGGTGACGCAGGACAGTCAGTCTGCCCTACTTCTTGGCCACTGCACTTAAACTATCCTTGGGCTTTCCCTCTCTAGATTTCTTTCCCCAAGAATCCTTTAAAGCCCCCCGCCTTTCTTTTTTTAAGAGTTAGTTTAATTGCAGGTCAGCAAGATGGCTCAGTGGATAAAAGCACTTGGCACAGAGCCTGATGACCCGAGTGGGGAGAGAATGGACTTTTCACAAGTTCTCCTTTCACCTCCACGTGCACACCATGGCCACCTGTGCCCACACATGCACATAAATGCACACGCACACGCAAGTAAATAAAGGTGAAGGAATTGAGAGTTAGTCTAGCCGCAGCTCTATGAAAATGCATTAGTACACTTGAGTCCTCTGAGAAGGGCCCTCATTATTACAGTTAGAAGAAAAGTAAGCAGAGAACTAGGGGAGGCCTGGCCAATACCTATAAAATGAAGGGACTCCTTCCTCGGGGTCCTCATACAGTTGGCAGATAAAATGTCTGCCAGCATTCTCACAGACAGAGTATATTAAACAGCACACTGGCCTATTTATTATATAAATAGCACACATTTATCACATTTATATTAGCATTGTCAGTGGTTGTAACAGGGGACTCTACTACTGAGCTACATCCCAGTCCCATTGTATTTTTCTATTTTTAGTTTTTGAGATGCTAGGGCTAGAATACATGCTGGGCTCTACCCCTGAGCCACATTTTCCAATCTATTTTTAAAAATCAAACAATTTTATATTTGGCTATAGTCCAGATATGTATTTTTCCAATAAAAAAATTAATATTATATCCAAGTATCCTTGGGAGATGTGAAAAAATATTCCTTAACTCTTGTATAGAACTATACTACATACTTCATAGTTTAATAATAGTAACAATTAATACAACATTCAAAGCAAATATTTTCAAGAGGTTATATTTTAATACTACTTTTAATCAACATAATTAACACAGAAATAAAAACTGTAATAGAATAGTTTGGAAAGTCTAGGTAGGTGACTCATGTCTGTAATCCCAATATTCAGAGTCTGAGGCAAAAGGATTAACCACAAGTTCAAGACCAGCTAAATATTCGGTTTCAGGTCAGTCTGGGCCTGGACTCCTGTCACAAAGCAAAAATAAATTAGTCAAAAATTAATTAACACAAAAGAAATTTAGAAAGTATTTTAAATGTTAATGCTGACAGTTACTTTTTATTTTTAAAGAAATATTGAAATTTGGGAAAAATGGTTATGTGAAATTTATCATCTCAATCTCTTTCTTATTAAATTCCTTTTTGTAGTGCTAAGAATAAAATCTAGGACCTCACACATCATGACGGAGCTCTGCTCCCACCTCTGTCTTAGTCATCTGAGCACAGTGTAGTAGTATTGATTATATTCAGAATGCTGCGCATCACTGCCAGAATTGTTCTCATTCTGCAAGAGCAATGCACAAACAGCACCCTATTTCTCTTCCATCAAACCTCCCCTTTATTAAATGATTAACTAAAAAGCACAAATGGGGGCTGGAGAGATAGCTCAGTCAGCTGGTAAAGTGCCTGCTGCACAAACTTGGAGGTCTGAGTTCAGAGCAGCAACACAGAAGTATGGTGACATGTGACCAAACCCTAGCACTAGATGAAGACGTCTGACATTGACTTCTGGGCCCCATACATGTGCATGTGTACAAATAATGCACATACACACGCGTAATTAAGACAAATACCAATGGAGGTCCAATGCACAGCTGTATCCTTACGCAAGTTCCTATAAAGTTGGAGCGGATGAATTCCAGACAGTGTCCAGAATCTTATCATTCTTGAGCACTGTGATCTCTGGGAATCCACAAAGCAGTGAGGGCAGAAGCTGCCAAGCTGAACGCAAACCTGTGTAATCGTCGCTTACCAGGCAAGAAGGAGATGGCCCCGCTGGCAGCTGAAGCCCTCCCTTTTGGCAGCAATCTAAAGATGGTGAAGAAGCCTAAAACAGCTCCTCATTAGGACTGTGAGGAAGGCCCCATGCCAGTCCTTCCCTGGTGGGCTTATAGTCTGACCGTCTGGGAACAGTGACACTAAACGTCTCATACAAAACATATCATCTCTTGGAATCCTTCCAATACCGAGGTCAAACACACTTTGATCTTTGCAGCTAGGAAAGTTGAGGTTAAAGCTGTTAACTAACATGTTGCTCCAACACTGATATGAATGAACCTGAGGAAGCCAGCAGCATGAGCATGTGGGACCCACTGACTGACCGTTCCTATTTTCTTAAACCACCTACTACAAGCTAAGGCTGCAATACTAGGAAAAGATTATTCCTGCGAGGACCAAGGAAGCAAATTGGGTTTCAGGTCCTGAACAATCCCAGCAACTAGTAGAAATGTTATTCCTAAAGTTTTATTCATTACACAAGAATCGATTGCATTAGACTCTAAGTTTGGGTACTCAAAAAGTTACATGAAAAATAAAAAAAGATAAATCTCTTAAATTTGGACAGGGGTGGCATGCTTTTAATCCCAGCACTCAGGAGGTAGAGGCAGGCAGATCTCTGTGAGTTTACTGAACAAACTGTATCAAAAGAGCAACAGAGGAAGACACCCAGCTTCTACCTCCAGCCTCCACACATACATCTGCACCCATACAAACACATACATTTACATATACCACACACATACACATATACACACATGAGCGCATGCAACACACATGATCTATAATATCCATAGTGCCAGCACTTAGGAAGCTGAGGCAGGAGTACCAGGGCCAGCCTGGAGTACCTTTTTCAGAAAACAGGCAAACAAAGGACTAAAATAAAATGGTTTTAAAAACAAAAAGTTCTCTCACCTGTTTTCCACTTGAGAGCTTTTTTGGCTCTGAAGCCTGGTATAGACCTCATTCTCCCGAGCTCCTTCTCAGGCAAGAAGTTCATGTGTGCAGTAAGGTCAGGGGTCAAATCAGGGAGGGATACAGGACACAACTGAGACAGTTGTCATGGCAGTTGGCTCCTTACCAACAGTAACAGGCCCTAGCTAAGTACAAACAGCACCACAAGGGGGCGCATTTGGAATACAGACAAGAAGAAATAAGTCAATCACTGTAATATATACAAGAATTGTGTTGTCTTGCAGTGTTTACACAATACAATAATTTAAGGAAGCTTAAATGAAAGAAATTATCAGTTTTTTAAAGATTTATTTATTATGTATACAGTATTCTCAGTATTCTGTCTGTGCGTCTGCGGCCAGAAGTGGGCATCAGATCTCTTTACAGATGGTTGTGAACCACCGTGAGGTTGCTGGGAATTGAACTCTGGACTTTTGGAAGAGCAGGCAATGTTCTTAACCACTGAGCCATCTCTCCAGCCTGAAAATATCAGTTTTCTAAGCCTTACAGCCAACCTCTCATATCCCTCAAAGGTAGGCCGTGCAGATAGAGAATTCAGAAGGCAATCATCATGGTTCCCCATAGGGATGATGTCTTCACTATTGGCTCATCCACATTTAGTGCAATGTTCATCACGCAGTAATTATTCAATAAATACTTGTGAACAAATGAGCAGACAACGAGATTTTCATGACCTTCAGTAAAGGCTCGTTCAGAAGACTTTATCAAACAGAAATCACTGTGTCAGATCTATCAGCAGTGAGGACGGTGAAGATGAAAACTGAAGCCATTTAGAGGGTCTTAATTTCTGCTGAAACCAGGTCCTAATGTATCAAAGGATGACCTTAAACTTGCTAGGCAGTCAAGGATACCCTTAACTTCTGATCCTCCCTCTCCAGCCTTCTGAGAGCTGAGATTATAGGTTTGTGCCTCTGTGCCTGTTTAGATGGTGCTGGGGATTGAACCAGGGCATTGGGAATGCAAAGCAAGCATTCTATCAACCGAGCTGGTCTGGCAACCCCTGGTGCTAATATACACTTAGAAAGAGGAAACCAACTAAGGGACACATAGACTCGGGAAACGGAAATGAATCCTGTGCTTTCACGTTTTAACCAGGAGGCCCTGAAAATCATGAATGAAGTGCAGGAACATTTGGAGGAAGAAGAAAAGTTATTCCAGGCATCTTGTGTGGATTCCTGGGATGGATGCAGGCCATGCCTGAACAGTAACTGCATGAGATTTTACACAGCTTGCCAACCTGTTTGGTCCTCTGTGAAAAATATGGTAAGAGGAAAAGGGAACTCACCATTTAGGGGTTCTTAAGACATCCAAGCAAGCTTGATTTGTAGATTGTGTTAATTTTTAGAATGGAAATGATTAATAATTTCCCTTTATGATCTGGAATCTAACACCAGTGTTACATGTTACTACCTCAGTGTTCTCCAGTTATAGTTTAGAATAACCATCAGTGTTTATTCCCCTTATTATTATACTCTGTAACTCCAATAGAAGTCAGAAGCTCTGACTTTGCATTGACTTCACTGTTTGTGGGCATGTTCCAAGTAGATAGCAAACCCATTGATGCCAGGGGTCATATTTTATGTGTCTTCCTGTGAGGGGGCTTCCAATAGACATGTCTAACTGCATTTTCAATTATAGCATTACAGCCGTTTACTCCAGACTTCTTTTATAGCTTATCCTAGAAATCATGCATTTGAATCTCTTCCTCTTTCCCTTCCTCCCTCCCTCCCTCTTTCAATTCTACACGTAGCCCAGGCTGTCCTCAAATTCAGTATGTAGCCACCACATCTGACTCTGATGATTCCACTCCTGAAGTGCTGGGTTACAGATGTGTGCCTTAACACTTAGCTTCACTGTTCTCTCCCTGTCTCGTGATTTATGGTCAAAGTCTGTTCTGGAGATGCATCCTAGGTTGACCTTGAGTCCATCATCCCCTGCTGTAGTCTCCCACGGGGTAGGACTACGGATGTGCAACACCACATCCTCCTTATGTCAGTGTGCTTCTCCTCTTCTGAATTCCTCCAGGTCTCCTCTTGTCCTGTCCATGTGTGGCCTGCAGAACTGGCGCAGTTTCTTTTTATGCCCTTTGGCTGTCTTCCAGGCAGAGAAATTCGCAGAGGGTGGTGACTCATAAAGGATGTGCTCTGGGGGCTGGAGAGGTGACTCAGCGGTTAAGAGCATTGCCTGCTCTTCCAAAGGACCTGAGTTCAATTCCCAGCAACCACATGGTGGCTCACAACCATCTCTAATGAGGTCTGGTGCCCTCTTCTGGCCTGTAGCCATACACACAGACAGATCATTGTATACATAATAAACAAATAAATAAACAAACAAACAAGCAAATAAATGTATGTGCTCTTCCCAGTAAATTCTTTGATTGGCCTGGATTTCCCTCCCCACTTCAGGAAGTGAGCCATGTATGAAATGGAATGAAATTTTCCTCTTTGTAATAGTGTATGCATAATCATAGTATTCTTCTGGCTTGGCAGTGCCACACTCAATTACAAAAGAGCAGCAGCCTCTAGGATAGGGATTGTGCCAAGTTAAATTGATGACATTGTAAAGCACAATTAATAAAAACTCAGAGACAGATATTGGGGTTCAACCTGAAGGTCAGAAAAGCAAAGCAGCCAGCCACTGGCTCTTACTTTGACCTCAGTCCAAAAACAGAAATCCTACCTCCAGGAAACCTCAGAATGAGACTGAGACTGAGAGCTGTCTCCTCCCATCTTATAATCCTTTCTAGGTCTGGGATTAACAGTGTGCACTGTTGCTGCCTGGTTTCTATGGCAAGCTAGTGTGGCTACTGGGATTAAAGGTGTGTGTCACCGCTGTCTGGTGTGTAAGGCTGGCCAGTGTGGCTGTTTACTTTTCTGATCTTCGGGCAAGCTTTATTTATTAAAATACAAGTGAAATGCCACCACACCATTGTTGATTGCATTCGCTCCACTTTTACAGCCATGGTCCTTTTCTGATTGCCAGAGTATAATGAGATGAGTGCTGGAGACAGGATATTTGGAAGTCATTCTCATGTGTGTCGGACATTTATGAACTTTTCTCAGGGCTTGTGTTTTGTAGTTGTTGTTTTCTGAGGTTGGGTCTTGCTATGTTACACAGGGTTGTCTCAACTCCTTGGCTTTAGTAAGGTCCCCTCCGGAGGAGCTAGAACTGTAGGCATGTGCCGCCTTGTCCAGCTCCAAAGTTTTGTGTCTATGAATGGAATCGGTAAACAAAAGCTGGCAGTGGAGAGGCAGGCAGTCCATCTAGACTTCTTTCTGGGACAGGCATAGGTCCTGTGCAGATCCCAGAATAGTTGTTTGCACAGCAGGAAACTCATGCTCCAGAAGTAATAGTCCATAGCTGGTGACACCCACAACATTCTAGCACTGTGCTGTAAAGACAGCTGAGGTCTGCCCAGACTAGAGGTCACGGAGCGTGACTGCTGTGTTTAAAGTTTTCATTGTAAACTTTTCACTTCTTTAGTGGAATTTATTCCAGGATTGACTGATGTTTAAGGTTATGGTGTGGGTGGATTTTAAGGCTATGGTGTGGGATTGTTTCCTTGATTCTTTCTTGGTACATCTGTTGTTGATAAAGGCTATTGATTTTTTTGTGTTAACTTTTTATCCTACTATACTTCTGACTACTATATCACCAACACCTCGGCTAACTTTGAACTCTTAATCCATTGCCTCTACTTCTCTTGGGATATAGAAGACATCCCACAGCTATAGGCTTTTTTGCCTAGCTTCTAAAGTTTTTAAATTTTAATTAATTTTGACTTATTTATCAAATAAATCTCTTTCTTTAATGTCATTCAGGTTTGCATACACGTGTGGGAGTGTGCTGCTCATCAGGAACCACCTACTTGTTTTTGTTAGTTTTTCTATTTCATTTTTAGTTTTTCTTTCATTGTGTTTTTGGTTTTTGTGTATTTGAGACAGGCTCTCGCTGTGCAGCCCTGACTGGTCTCCTATTCCAGGATCACCTGCACTGCCTCCTGAGTATTAGAATTAACCTTCTCATTGGCCTGGAACTCAGCAAGAAGGCGGAGCAAGCTGGGCCAATCAGCCCACTGATCCTCCGGTCTCCCCCTCCCCAGCCCTGGCATTATTAAATCATAGCTACCATACTTGGTTTCTTTCAAGGGTTCTTGGGATAATTGGTCCTCCTAGTTGTGGAGTGAGTGCTTTACTGACTTAACCATCTCCCCAGCCCTGTGTGGTGAAATTCCCATAGTGTTTACACGTGATTGTTGTATTCCCCTCAGAGCTGGGTCAGAGAGACCTGCCTCCAGAGATGTTACCTGAGCCAAATGGAGGAAATTAACCAGAATTTATCCGGATGTCTGAAATTTCAAAAAAGATGCCAAAATTGTCACAGTGACCTATCTGAAGGTAAATAATTACTGTTTTATCATGTCTTTCATGCGTGTGCATCGCTGTGTTCATGTGTGTGGGCACCTGAGCACACATAAGCCTGTGTATTCAGAGATCAAATAACACCTTATGTATTATTTCACAGGTTCCATCCATTGTTTCATTTTATTTAAGACATGGTTTCTCACTAACGTGGAACTCTCCAAATAGTCTGGACTGGCCAGCTAGTGAGCTGTAGGTGTATACCTGTCTTATCCTTCCCAGTGTGGAAATTACAAACACACCTCTATGTATGAGTCTTTTCTTTTTCTTTTTTTTAAGATATTTATTTATTTATTTATTTATTATGTATACAATATTCTGTCTGTGTGTATGCCTGCAGGCCAGAAGAGGGCACCAGACTCCATTACAAATGATTGTGAGCCACCATGTGGTTGCTGGGAATTGAACTCAGGACCTTTGGAAGAGCAGGCAATGCTCTTAACCTCTGAGCCATCTCTCCAGCCCCTCAAATGGGATTCTTGAGATTTGACTCAGGCCCTCACGCTTGCCTAGCAAGCACTTTATGAATTGAGCAGCTCCCAGCTCTGGTTTGCACGCTTGTTTCTATCTACAGGTGTTCCTGATAATGGTTTACAAACATTACTCAGCCAGTGTGTGTAAACTAACCCTTTCATTTTCATCAGTTCCATCCACAGTGGGTACTTAGGGATGTATGATTAAAGATTAAAGAAACACAAACATTTACAGAGGAGAAAAACAATAAGCAAATTAGGTCAGCTTCTTTTGCTACAAAGAAAGAGGAAGTCCCCTGATGGAGGGAAACTCACAGAAGTGAGAGGTAACGTGTAGATAGCCAGGCTCTAACCTTTCCTTTCTCGTCCCCAGGATCTCACATTAATATCATAAAGTAAAACACAACCTAACTTTTAAAAGTTCTGCAGTCTTTAAAAACTCCATTTCCCTTTAAAATTCCAAAGTCTCCGAACTGTGGGCTTGATTTTAAAAAGTTGAGTACTTTCTTGTTCCGAAAGGGAAGAACAAAGGAGTAAGAAAAATCAGGTCAATGCAAGACGAGAGTCCAGCAGTGTGAATCCAAATCCCGAGACTCACTCACTCTTCTGACTCCAGAAGATCTATGGGCAGCACCCATAATTCATATTGTAGCCTTAGGTGGGCTCCTCTCACACACACACACACTGCTGTGCACACATAGTTCATATTGTAGCCTTAGGTGGGCTCCACTCCACAATCATTGCTGTCCTTGGCAAATGTCTCATGGTCCTGGTATCTCTAATAACTCAGGGGTTTACATTGTACATGAGGTTGAACCTTTACCAGTGACCTCTGCCAGCCTCTGTACAGAGACTCCAACTCTTCCATATGGGGCCAAGCCTCTGAAGCTCTCTGTGACCCCTTTGTAGCCTCAAAATAAATACTACCCAGGCAACTCAAAATATAGCCTGCTCCTCTTAGACCAATTCTGTGTACTAATTCTGAGGTGATATTTTTTATTGCCCCAATGAAACAGAAAATGTCACTCAATGGCATTGCTCTCTTTTTAGTCAAAGCTGATTTAGCCCCAGTAGATCAGAATATACAAGTTCTTAGCCCGAAATTGTTTTATTAATATTTTATTTAATATAACAATTATAAAGTATAATATTTACATATTTTATAAAAGATACATGACTATTTTAACGAATTTTTTCCCTCTCTCATTAGGTTCTTGGGGTGTCAATGTTTTAATACCAGAACACATTTAAATCTGTGGTGAAGAACACTGCTCTGACGTGGGTGTAAGCACATTGAAAGTCTTTAGTAGCTGGCCTGCAACTACAATAGGTATTTGAAATTGTGGTGCACCAGTGAGCCTTTCTTGGGTTGAGCTCTTAAGCACAAAACCCATGCTCTGTGTTGTCATACTTCAGTTAACAAGGACAGTTAGCCAGAAGCAGAACTACAGAAACTAAAACTCAAGGTTAGTACATTTAGAGAGTTTCCCAGAACTGTGGACTTTGATGGATTAGATCTTTGTTTTCATTTTGGCAGGTGGTGCTATCTACTAAAGAGTACAGTATGAATGATACTTCCATCATGGAAATAGTTGTGCTAAAGTCTGGGAGCCTGCTCCAGTGCCACCCAAGTGAGCTGGTCCCTCCTCCATTAAATAATAATCAGTATAATCCCCAAAAATATACCCCAAAGGTCAATCTAATCTAGGCAGTTCTCCCAGGTGATTCTAGGCTTTGTTTACAATTAAATCTAAATAGGGTAAGTTAATAAAATCAAAGCTCAGGAAAGACGAGGTTTCTTTAACTGCAAAGTTATAAAGCTCTTGCATTCAGCTTCCTCACAAAACAAAGACTGCTGAAGTGTTTCTACCAAGAGTAAGAGTCACAATACAATCAACAGGAACCTTTATCCTCTCTGCTGCCTCTCCTCTGCCCTTCATCAGCGAGTGAATCTCAGCCAATGTAGCTCTTTAGAAAAGAGGAAGGACAGAATTCTCCTGCTCTTGAACACGGTGATGTAAAAGACACGCTGGCTTTTCTGTGTCATTAGAGGGACTGGAGAGATGGCTCAGGGCTGAAGAGTGCTAACTGCTCTTGTAGAGGATCTGAGTTTGCTTCCTAGCATCCAAATCCTGTGGTCCACAGCACCTGTATCTCCAGTCTTCATGGGCATCTACACTCATGTGCACACAAATACCCCTGACACCCCACATAATTAAAAACAATAATTTTTAGAAATAGGATGTCACTAGATATACCATAATAAGAATCAAGGTTACCACTGAGTTGTAACGTTAAGGATGCGTTTCATACCCTTCTCTGTATTTTCTAATATTTTCCTTATAAATAAACATGTATGCATACACGGAATGATACTGAAACTTATAAAATATTTTTTAAATTTATTTAACTTTTCAATGTAGCATTTGTTTGATTTAATCACACTGCTTAGACTGGGGGTATAGTTAAGGGCAAGCAGGAAGTCCTGGGCCAGGGTCATACAACAAAAACAAAAATATCATGAAAAGCAAACTATTTCTCACCCAGCTAAAGTCTAACACAGTGTCATATGTTTAGAATCTGAGCATCTAGGAGGTAAAAGGAGATGGATCAGGCATTCAAGACTGCCTCTGGCTCTATAATGAGATCAAAGTCAGACTAGACTACATTAGACACTCTCTCAATAAGTACCCCCCACCTTCTCCCCCACACATGCATGCATGCATGCACACACAGCAAGCAAAAGCAAATCTAAACACCATGCTTAAGATAACTATGTTTACAGAATAATGTTCTCTGCTAATGAAACATCTTTGTGTCCTGACTCAATGCACCACAGATTCCTAAGCCTTTGCATGCTCTGAAATTCAAGAAGAGCGGGTCTTTATTCTAAAACTAACAGAAAAAGATGATTTTAATAGTTTGCTGAACTATACCCAATGTAGCGCGAATTCTAATTGATCTTAATAATAAAAACCCGGAGTCAGATCCTAGGGGGTGAAAGGTGACAGATGAGAGAAGCAGAGCAGCCAGCTACTAGTTCTTCCACTGAATCTTCAGACCTAATGGGCAGTCCTGTCTCTACAAATCGTCAGACTGGATGCTGTCTCTACGAAACCTCAGACTGAATTCTGAGCTGTCTCCGTCTGCTTTATATTATTCTTTCTGCCCAGTCAAATCACTTCCTGGCTCCAACTCCCTAGTACTTGGATTAAATGTGTGAATCACACTGTTTCTCTTTTAGACTAACTCGAACTCACTTAGCAAAAGGTGGCCTTGAACTCACAGAGTTTGGTCCGCCCCTAACTCTCAAGTGCTGGGATTAAAGGTGTGTGCTGCCACTGCTCAGCCGCTATGGCTACTCGTGGCTTAGCTCTGCCTTCTGATCTTCAGGCAAGCTTTATTTGTTAGATCACAAAGAAAATATCACCACATAGCAATGCAGTGTTTATATAGTTAACCAGGCCTCTTAAGCATCAATAATGCTTCTTTCCCCATGTTGCTTAGTGTTACCAGCCTGGGATCTTATTTCTCAGTTCCCAGGTATACTGAATTTGTAAAGGGCAGGTTCCTTGCACTGTTGAACAAGAATGCGAATACTTGCTGTTGTTCCCCCCCCCCCCTTCTCTGTTTCATTCTCTCTCCTCTTCAACCAACTTCAGAGGAGTTTTCTCAGCCCCTCTTTTAGAAAGGACCCACTAACTATATGGGATTACCTGTTTCTGCACACCCCCTCAACCACACGTCTACCCCACCTTGGAATTTGTGTCAGAAAATCTCGACATCTCGAATTTGTGTTGCTAGAATATGTTTTGGAAAATACTACTTTTCATGGTTTGGGTTATAAACTACTGTGCCCCACATCCCTAAAGTTTTGGTTACCTAAGGCTGGTGCAGTTTATTCCCCCCGAATTGTTGACTATGAGATGCTGTTTTATCATTTGGAAATGAGGATAACAGATGCATTTCAAATAGGTCTTTTAAGCATCAGGCAAATGGCCTGAAGTATCAGTGACTTTCATTATTCAAGCATTTTAAAAGTCACTTGTAGGGTTGTGTACTGAAGAAATGAGGAGAGCAAAGGAGAAAGAAAGAGCCCTGTATTCCCAGTGGCCTAAAGACTTTCTACTAGTCCCCACCTCATACAGTTTCCCTCACCTTTAGACTAGGTATTAAGCTTTGAACACTTAGGCCTTTGGAGAATATTCCAGATCCAAACTATAGCAATTAATAGATGTGGCCTTTATCAGGCAATACAGGTAAGTGCAATGTAACTTGGTTGTCATGGAGATAAAATACAAGGGAACAGATGTCCCACTGTGATCCCATACTGTGAAAGCATATTTTTAGAAAGCAATTTATTTTAAAACTATGAAGAAGGACATAACAAAGCTCCATGGACCCAGCCAGCACTTACATTGGAATTAGACATTAGAAAAGGAGAGAAGCCTGAGTCACTCCTCCAGGTCGAAGTCCTTTTACCCCACAGAAGAGCCCTCAGAGCCCGCTTCGAGCCCTAGCTAGAGCCTAAGGGCAAACAGAGTCCAACAGCTGCATTTGAAGGCTGGATTGCTGTGTAAAGACTTTTAATGAAATCCTGCTCCAAGACTGTGAATAAGTAAATAAAGGAAGTGAGGGGAACACAACTCAGTAGAGCACTTCCCTTGCGTGCACAAAAGCCTAGGCTCCACCCTCAGAATCGAGTAACCAGCAGGCTAGAGTTCAAGGGCAGCAGCCAGGTGTGGTGACCTAGGCCTCTAATCCCAGCCTTGGGGCTGGTGACTTTCCGTGAGTTCAAAGCCAGACTCCTCCACACAATGAAACACTGTCTCAAAACAGAACAGATGCAAATGGTTAATTTAGATTCAGCATTTGTGTCTTTATTTACATATGTTCTCACATGTGTACGCTTGTATGCATACACATTACACATATACATACACCGTACTTAACAGTGCTTTGGTTTATGAAAGCTTGACCATTAGTTTAGGCTCGTCCCACTAGTTCTTTTTTTTATTTTTTTTTTGTTTTTTTAAAGAAAACAATCTTTTTTATTTTACATACCAATCCTAGTTCCCACTCCCTCCCCTCCTTAACAGTGTTTTATGTTTAAAATTTTTTACATCTGCAGATTATAATTTTAAATTTATTACTGATGAACAAGATGCAGTGGCACACACCTGTAATCCCAGCTCTTAGGACGCTAAGGCTAGAGAATCAAGAGTTTGAACCCAGCCTGTGCTATAACAGATGTTATTCTTTTTTAACTATATGGTGGGAGGGAAGGAAGGTCCCATGAGTGCTAGCCGTCCCACGAGGGGCCGCTGTGGGGATTTTTTTTTTTTTTTTTTTTTTGCTGTTTTTCAAAGTTCTGCTATTACAAAACACAGAGTCAGAAAACTGAGGAGGGCATGGTAGCTCATATGCCTATAATCCCAGCACTTGAGAGACAGAGCTGAGAGGGATAGAAAGTTCAAGACCAACCTGACTGGCATAGAAAAGTTCCAGGCCAACCTGGGCTATCAAGTTAGAACCCATTCCCCTTACCAAAAATAAAACAAAGGCAACTGTCATACATTTTATCTATCTATTATTTTATGAATAATCCCATGGCTATAGTTATAATATCATATTTGATATTGCACATGTAAGATAAAATGTTTTTCCAAATATCACTAGACATGATTTTAACTGTTTTATTATTCTTTTTTTGTCCCAATCTTAACTAGATTCACTATAGAAATTTCCGTTTTCTCACACCTCCACTTGTGCTTATATATTTAAATTCCCCCTTTGATGGGATGGAGAGAATGTGCAGTGGAAGGGACAAAGCAGAGGCTTCTGCTTCAGTCGAGTTTTTTGGGCAAAGGGCTAACGGTCAGCAGGACTCCGCACTGTCCAGCAGGCAGTCTAGTCCTGAGCCACACACCCCAAACTCTGCTCCCCTTAAAATATAGGCGGTAGGCATGTGAGATCTTAACAAGAAGTTCTTTTCTTTATCCACCCACTTCTGCTCTATAAAACCATATAAATAACAATTCATTAAACCAGGTCTCATTTGAAGGTGATATCGGCAATAATTCCTTACTACAAACAACAAGCATTAACTAAGAACTCTAGGACTTAAGCCTACACCACCCACTTCTAAGTTTCTGGACCTTTTCTTCACTATTTCTTTACCTCCTTTTTAGACTGCCCTGATGTACCTGAATTCCTTGAGGCTCTGAAATTAGTCAATATATCCACTCAGCAATATGATCAGATTGTTTGGATGGTCCAGTATCATATGGAAGACATCACATATCTGATGGAAAAAGATGCAAGAGCAGTTTGGATGGGTGTCTCAACTAGCAACCCATAAACCAGTGACTGTGGGCATCTTTAACTCAACAAAGGTAAGGACCCCAGAGCAGAAATGACGTGTGTTATCTCTATTCTGCTAGTTACTGACTACAGCTGACTTTGGAAACAAGCTGAAGAGGAATATGTGTTACTCCACGGTGATTGTATCCAAGCCCATTTGGCTTAACACAGTTCATGGTCTAGAAAGATGGCTCAATCTTTTAGATCAGCTACCCATAAGGCTGAGGTAGGAAGGTCTTTAGTTCAAGGCCTGAATGGGCTACGTAATGAATTCTGTGCCGGCCTAGACAACTTAGTGTGACCCTGTTTCAAAACATAACAAAACAAAAATACTAAAAGGGCTAGAAATGTATCTTAGTGGTGGATTTGCCTAGCATATCTGGGTTCCGTACTGAGTGGGGATGAGGTCGTAAAATACAAAAGTATTTTAAATCTAAAATGACTAATTCTTCTCATTGTGATAGGGTTGTAGCTGATAGTGACAACCTTCAACTGGCTAATACAGATTTTAAGAAAGAAGACTTGTAGGTAAAGTAGAGTTCAGAATTAGACACCAGGGCTGGAGAAATGGCTCAGTAACTAAGTGCATTTGCTCCTCTTGCAGAGGACCCAGATGTGATGCCCCGTACCTTCCTACCTACTGCTCCTGGGCGTCTGATGCCCTCTTCTGGCTTCCTGAGGAGTCAGGCCTGCGAGTGATGTACAGACATAAATTCAGGCAAAACTACCATTGCATAAAGTAAATAAAAAATTTAAATTGGACTCTAAAACTTAACAGTTTAGAAAGATTGGGAAAAAGGTTCTTAACCTTTCTAGGCCTGTTTTCCCACTAAGATGGGAACAATGGAAGTCACCTGGAAATGTTTGTCTGTAAAGCCAGTGAGGCTCCTTAATTTTTTAAGAAGTAAATTATAGCACTTACTACTTTTTTTTTTTTTAGATTTTATTTATTTATTATGTGTGCAGCGTTCCTTCCATGTGTGCTCACATGCCAGAAGGGGGCGCCAGGTCTCATTATAGATGGCTGTGAGCCACCATGTGGTTGCTGGGAATTGAACTCAGGACCTCTGGAAGAGCAGTCAGTGCTCTTAACCACTGAGCCATCTCTCCAGCCCCAGCACTTACTACTTTTTATACAATAAACTAAGTCACCTTACGAATTAATATCAGGGCTGGAGAATTAAACATTGGTGGCTCAGTGGTTAAAGCAATTGTTGTTCTTGCCGAGGATCCAGGTTTGGCTTCAGGAAGTACATGGTGGCTCAACCATCTATAACTCCAATTATATATAGTTCCTAAAGATCTGACACCCTCTTCTTACCTCCTCAGGCATCAGGCAACACACATGCTTGGTGCACAGACCTAATGTAGTCAAGGAACCCATATGTATAAAGTAGACTAAAAAAGTTTTAACATTCAATATCCTCTGAAAACATACTTAAATTGCACCTGTGCTGTGACTCCCACATTTGATCCCTAACTCTGCTGCATAGAACTATGGCTGACTTTTTATCCTGAGCCAGACATCCCTATGACCATGCACAAATTGCCTTAAGTCCACAAAAGTGTACATTGATTTTTGTGGGGTTAGCATTGAGGTAGAAGGATCCTAAAAAGACCTGGGTACAAGAAGTCCTGGGCTTACCAACTAAATCTTCAGTGCTCTGTGTAGTATGTGGTGTTCTGTAGAGGAAAAGAACTGGTAGAGTGAATAGATATTACACAGGGTTTAGTACACTGACTGACATGCTGTGCTCTGGGTAGTTTAACAGTGGCGGTCTGCGTATTCAAGAGGTTGAGAACCAGTAGCTACTGATTCCACTAGGATAGACGCCTCAGCAAGCCCTCGCTAGTGTTGAAGGCAGGGGGATTCTTGGATTCTTACATTGGAAGCTTTGCTGTCCACAGATGATAGCAGTGGTTGGTGGTGGCCGCTACAGTGGTTGTGGTCACTAGAGTGCTGGCGGCTGCAGTGCTGGCTGCTGTGGCAGCTGTGGCTACAGTGCTTGAGGCAGCAGCAAATCAGTTGCGCTCACCAGAAAGGAGTGAAAGCAGGCAGGCAAAAAGGAACAGTTTTCCCCTCAGATCTTTACATGAGGGCAGCTGCAAAATGGCGCCTCCCATGCACAGGAGGGTCTTTTCCCCTCCAATTAATCTCTCCAGGAAATGCTATCAGAGACCCATCAAGAGGCATGTCTTTTAGTTGATTCCAGATCCAGGGAAGTTGATATCAAGGCTAACCATCACAGGTTCCTGTACCAGCTCCTGTTCCAGCCACTGTGGTCTAGAACTCCCTGCTGCACCCAGGTGCAGCAAGAGATGGCTTGCCGCAATGTTCTTATTTGGCATCCCTCTCTCCTCCCAGGATGCTTTTCTCATCCTCATAAGGGTTTTACCCAAGGGCATCCCTTTAGCAATCAACTCACATTGGGACTCAGCCTGTTTTGAGGGAATCTGACCTTTTTCTTTTTGTCAACCTGCAAGTTGTAGCATAATTTGAAAACTAAGTTTAACTACTCATAACAACAACCATGTTAAAAGGGGGGAGGGTTGAGTGTTGTGGCAGATGCCTGTATGTGATCTTGCCAGCACTGAAGAGGTAGAGGCAAGCCTTTAATCCCAGCATTCAGGAGGCAGAGGCAAGCGGATCTCTGTGCCAGCCTGGTCTACAAGAGCTAGTTCCAGGGTAGGCGCCAAAGCTACAGAGAAACCCTGTCTTGAAAGAACAACAACAACAAAAAGTGTAAAGAGGTAGAGACAAGAAGACCAGGAGTTCAAGGCTGGCCTCAGCTATGGAAGACTCTGTCTTAAGAAATCAAAGCAATCCCAAAGTGGGAATGCACACCTATACTCTCAGCAGTTAGAAGCTGAGGCAGGAGAGTCTCAGAGAGTTCAAGGCCAGCAGGGGGATATAACAGGGACAAGGCTATCCAGGGCTACAGAAGATGACTCCGGCTCACCCCCATATGTGAAGATCTAGGCTCCATCCCTAGCATCACAGGTTGTGAGGCAGATGGGATGAAAAGGAAGTGAGGGAGGAAATGGAAGACAAAACCATTTTCAAAGAAATGAGGCTTTATCTACCGTACAATTCTGGAGAGTGGAAAGTCCAAGATTATTTTCTTAGCTTCTAGACTGGGTCGTGCGTTGCTCTGTGCATGCCAGGAAGGAGAAGGCATCAGTGTGTGGAAAAACGCGTGCTTGCTAACTATGTCTGTGTGGGTGTGCAAACTGGAATCCTGAGGACAGCTAGGAACATCAAAGGGAAACATCAAGCGAGTGTTGGGAGAGCACAGGAAGAACGAATGGGGCCTGGTAAAGGGACTTTATTAGTCAGGCTTGCCTGCTATAGTGATCCTTCTGAATCCTGAGAGGTTTAGTGAGGCTTAACACCAACAAAAACCTCATTAGTGAACCTAGGTTCTGCTTTGTGTCACATCTGGGCTCATCTGCAGAACACTTGCTTGGGAACTTTGTGATTGTTTGTCTCTGCTGAAAAACAAGTTCCATGAACCAGGTCCTTGCCTGTCTTTTCCTTGTTGACATAAATAAGCAAGGCATTGGGATAGAGATGTTTGTTGAATGAGTTCACTTTTTTGGGGATCATTTATTCTGGCTTAGCTTGTATTCCGTAGCCAGAAGGACCCTTTCCATCAAAACAAGGTCCTCAAAGAAGGTCATGGTGAAGGATTTTATTTCATGAGCGTGGGAGACCCTACTCTTGGTTCTTGATCAGCTGATCTTGGGTAGAAAAATAAGATCAGACTCAACCTAGAGAAAACTAGCACAAAAGTAACATGCAACTGGATAGTCTGGGATGTGTTCTGCCTAGGATTCTGCTAGCGGCTAAAAAGTATGTGGGCACTTTTTGGTTGGAAAAATGTATATATTTGACTGGTTTTCTGAAGGCATACTGGCATCCTGCATTATGATAGACAATCACATTCAGTCCCATTCAAAGCCCCAGAAAAAGTTTCCTGAAGGAAGTCCTGCAGTTCCCTGACACCCATAACCTCAACCCACTCAGTCCCTCATCTCTGTACATCTAGAAGTGTTCTCCTCAAATGAATACCAGCCCATCTACTGTTTTCTCTGCTCAGACTTCTGACAGTGCACCCATGTCTTTCCAAACAACCATCAGAAAGTACATAGTACAACCATAGAAGAATTCAGCATACAGTATTGCTGTGGGACAGTGCTCTTGTACCCTGTAAAGATTTGTCACGTGTGTTGGTTTAATAAAATGCTGATTGACTAGTAGCCAGGCAGGAAGTATAGGTGTGGCAACCAGACTAGGAGAATTCTGGAAAGAGGAAAGGAAGAGATACAGTCACAAGCCAGACTCAGAGGAAGCAAGATGAGAATGCCATTCTGAGAAAAGGTGCCAAGCCATGTGACTAAACATAGATAAGAATTATGAGTTAATTTAAGTTGTGAAAGCAAGTTAGAAATAAGCCTGAGCAGTAGACCAAACAGCTTATAATTAATACAAGCCTCTGTGTGTTTATTTGGGACTGAATTTGGGACCAGGTGATACAGAAACGTTTATTTACACAGTATTCAAATATGCCACATTTACGTGTTGTGTATTTTTAGCTGAAGGAAGTAGGGAGATTGCTCTCATTGTGTCCTACCTTTCACATAAAGCAGGCCTTATAAGAATTCTTTGACCGACGTTTCCTGGAAAGAGGACTATCACAGAAAGCCCTACCCTGTTAAGAGTCAACACAAACCTGAAAAGACAGGTGTTGCCAAGTCCCACCCTCTTCCCCACAGCCATGAGAGCAACTCTTATCCTCAGTCATTGTCTACCCAACTGCCCTCCACCCCCCAAAACCAAAACCAAAAAATTATAGTAAAGTAGGGAAGTCTTCCTTTTAGGCATTGGGTGCTACCTGAAGATATTCTTAGCCTTTGGCCTGAAGTCCCCTGTGTTATGTAAACATATTAATAAACTTATTAATAAACTTCTATTAACCTCTTTGTTATACAGCTTTAGTGATGACGTTGTGATAGGTAAAGAAAATATATTTCTTTTTTCCCTCCTTCATAAAGGAGGATCTGACTTCCCAAAGGAAACACTAATGATTTGGAAGAACTGCATTGCACTAGTAAGAGTTTGGGTGGAGAAGCAGTGGGGTGAAGAGTTGATGTAGGAAAAGCCAGACTAACTTTGTGTTGAACTAAATAGATTTTCAGTTTTCTGTTATCCTGTAACTCACTGCATTTCAGCTCACAATTATACAGCAAGAATACCAATTTCCCACTACTAAGCTTGTGAAATGTTTCCCATGATACTTGTAGTTAAGCCAAAATGGCCAACCATTTCTATAAACTTCTTTTGAAATTTGAATTTTTTTACAAAACAAGACTACAAAGAAACATTTGACAGTATCTTAGATAACTAAATAAACAGGGCTGCAAATAAAAGATGGTTATGTAATCTCTTATAGTACATATTCCATCATAAAATTTTTATTTCTATTACAATTATTTTATTTTATGCATATAGTGTTTTGCTTGCATGTATGTCTTTGTACTATGTGGGTGTCTGGCGCCCACAGAGGCCAGAAGAGGAATTAGACAGTTGTGAGTTGCTATGTGGTTGCTGGAAACTGAACCTGGGTCCTCTGGAAGAGCAGCCAGTGCTCTCATCTGCCGAGCCTTCTGTCCAGTCCAACAACATAGACATTTTGAACTGGAGCTTTTGATGCTGAGTTTTAGCACGGAGACAGGAGAATGATGGATGGTGTCAGTCTCCTTCCACTGTGACCGTCAACTTAGGATGCTTTATTTTGGCTGAAGGCTTCAGAACATGGTTGCTTGTTCTAGTCGCCTTCTTGTCTTGGGGGAACAGCCCCTGACTCTGTCATACACACCATGCTATCATGTCTCTCTGCAGTGAAGTTAGACCCTGCTTGCTCATAGCTGGGAAGAAGCAAAGAAAAACAGGGAGCAGTCAGGATCCCAATGTTGCCTTCAAAAATGACTACTTCTGGTCACTAGACCCCACTTGGTCAGCAAGTCTTTTAATACATAGGCCTTTGCGGGGGATTCTTACCCAATGCATACCATATGCAAAAATGACAAACGTGAGATGCGGGGCGGGCGAGGGGGACAAATACAGGCTTGGGCTGGGTTTATCGCTCAGGGGTGGTGTGAAAATGTGGGAAGTCTGGGTTCAATTCTCAGCAGAAGAAAAAGTTGGTAGTGTTTAGTACATCTCAGTAGAGCCCCAATCCTATTTTTCATATTCCCAGACATAACCAAAATTTAAAAAGTTTGTTGGGTACCTACAATGTACTCAAAGTGGTAGATACAGATCTCTTGTTGCACGTACAACACGTGTATCAGTACACTTTGTACTCATCAAATGGTTCTACTCACCAATGTTTACCTTTGAAGCCTTCCCTTAAAACTGAAAATGAGGCATTAAAATTTGAAAAGTTGAGCAGAGTGGTAGAGATGGCTTAGTCGGTAAAGGGCTTGCCACCAAGCTTGTTAGCCTGAGTTGTCCCACACTTCCAATGTGTGAGCAGAAAGAAACCTATGGAGCATCTGCACGTATGCGCGTGCAGACGGACACACACACACACACACACACACACCCCTCGCACACTAAATGTACACACTATAAAGAATGCTTGAAAGTCCATCATTATTTTTAACAATGTGCATCTTCGTGCTGGAGAGATGGCTCAGAGGTTAAGAGCATTGCCTGCTCTTCCAAAGGTTCTGAGTTCAATTCCCAGCAACCACATGGTGGCTCACAACCACCTGTAATGAAGTCTGGTGCCCTCTTCTGGCCTGGAGACACACACGCAGACAGAATATTGTATACATTTAAAAAAACAAACAAACAAACAAAAAAAAACAATGTTCACCTTCTCACACCCAGGATGGTCTTGTACTTGATGTGAAACAAAGGATTGTCTTAGGCGCACGCCTTTAATCCCAGCACTCGGGAGGCAGAGGCAGGTGGATCTCTGTGAGTTAGAGGCCAGAGCTAGTTCCTGGACAGGCTCCAAAGCTACAGAGAAACCCTGTCTTTAAAAAAAAAAAAAAAAAAAAAAAAGGATTGTCTTAAATTCCAGATCCTCTGGCCTCGACCTCCCACGAGCTAGGATTACTGGCGTGCCTCACCATGCCCTGAACCTATAGGCTCTTAATGCAAAGATAGGATAAATCAAGAGACTTGGGAACTCCAGCGTGTGCTTGCTCTACTGGCGCGTGGGCGGGGGTCTGACGATCGTGGCCAGTCAGAAGCTTCCCAGCAGGAAGGGGCGGGAGGCGCCAAACACAGGGGAAAAGAGCGCGCGGAAGGTCGGGTCTTTGGCGCCTACGACACCGCCTCTAACTGTCCGCAATGCCGGTCGCCGGCTCCGAGCTGAAGCTGCGGCCCGCCGCTCAGCAGCAGGGCGCGGCGGCACCGGGGCACGGGGAGCTGCAGTATCTGGGGCAGGTGGAGCACATTATGCGCTGCGGTTTCAAGAAGGAGGACCGCACGGGCACCGGCACCTTGTCGGTGTTCGGCATGCAGGCGAGATACAACCTGAGAGGTGACCGCGGCTAGTCCCCACTACCGGGAGGGACTGCGGGAGGACGAGCGGCGGGCTGGGAGCGGAGGCGCGGGGCTGGCGGCCGCAGTTAGTCTGACCCCGGCTCAAAGAGTCCTAAGCTCTGCGTTCCCACCCTAGAGCCTCAAGGTGATAGCTACTGCAGGTAAACCTGATCCAAACCTTGCCCTGAGGTCTCGACTTGTGCTCCTTCTCTTCCTTCCCCTGATCGCCTGCTCCCCTTTGCAACTGTTTTAAAAATTGGCGCGAAAATGGCTTAGGCAGTGTTTAAGCGGCACAGAAGAAAGAACCCAAGCCTGAGGCGGAAACTATGGGGTTTTCCCAAACAGCCTTGGCTTTTATAGAGCAACTCAGAGGATATGTGAGCCTACAGAGTGGCCCCAGGGAAGAAGTGCTCTTTTGGGGTTCCTGGCATCAGGGGGTCAAGCACAAGACTTTGAGTGAGGGTATACTTATCTCAAGCATGTTCTGTAGGTGGGAACTAAAGCAGCTACTGCACGGATTAACCCAGTGTGCAGGGCCTCCTAGAACAGTGAACTCTGATGCCCAGTTTTAGTCCCTCTCCTCTGCTGATACTGTAGACAAGTTATTCTGCTTCTCTAATCTTCATTCAGCTTTTCCATGTAGACAGTAAAGAGGAAAGTCATGCTCTCTGACAAACATATACTCTGAGCCTTTCCTCTTTACCTTGTCTGTTGATTGAGCTCCTGCCCTGCCCCTTTGTCTCTTCTGTTTTGCCTTCGGGCTCGGAGGCATAAACATTTCTGTTTTCAGATGGTAGATCAGTTTGCTCCCCAAATGTCTGAAAACTTTTTCAGTTTTTACCAGAGTGACATCTCTCTGCCTGGAGTGTGGTGGACTTGGGTATGAGAGCCTTTAGGTTGTGTCTAGGCCACATTTTGGGTGTTGTTGTTAAACACCAGTGACAGTGATAGTGGCTCAGTAGTGGGTGAGGACTCCTCTTTGCCATATGGGTACCTCGGTGTCAACCGCAGACCTGTGGTTTCACTGACTTAGCCGGAAGCTGGGTGGGAGTTCCCAGTTTTCCTGAAGCCACTCCAGGTGTGTGTGTGTGTGTGTGTGTGTGTGTGTGTGTGTGTGTGCCCCCAGGTCGTTTCCCTCCACAAAGAAAGCTGAATGATTGAATGATGGCTCCCTGTATTTTACCACATTTTTTTGTTTTGTTTTGTTTTTTGTTTTTTCGAGACAGGGTTTCTCTGTGGCTTTGGATGGAGCCTGTCCTGGAACTAGCTCTTGTAGACCAGGCTGGTCTCGAACTCACAGAGATCCTCCTGCCCCTGCCTCCCGAGTGCTGGGATTAAAGGCTATTTTACCACATTTTAACTGTGTTACAACCTATTTTTCAGATGAATTTCCTCTGCTCACAACCAAACGAGTGTTCTGGAAGGGCGTTTTGGAGGAGTTGCTGTGGTTTATCAAGGTAAGGGTGCTGCTGCTTTTGGAAGCTGCCTGTCTTCTCAATACAAGCCTTAGAAGTCAAACTGTGAGCCAGGCGGTGGTGGCGCAGGCCTTTAATCCCAGCACTCCGAGGCAGAGGCAGGCGGATCTATGTAAATTCGATGTCAGCCTGGTTTACAGAGCAAGTTCTAGGACAGGCTCCAAAGCTACACAAAGAAACCCTGTCTCAAAAAACCAAGAAAAATAAAAGAGGTAGTAGTAGTAGTGAAACCTGTAGCTGTCAGCCGTTCCCACTTCCCTGGCTCATTTTCTAGTGCTGGCTCTAGATGCTTTTCTGTGTCCTTTCCATCCTGCTTTCGTCACTGAGCTGAGCATACTGGGAGAATCCTGCCCAGGCCTCTGGCACTTGCCATTCCCATCACCTTGTGCCTTTCCTTCCATATGGAGGATGGTTCTCTCTTCCTTCCAGTCCCACTCGACACCCTTGACCTTCCTGTCACCTCTTTGTTTCTCTTCGTAGGAAACACCATCAGCTGACCTAGAACTCAGCCTTCAGCTTTCCCTCTTCTGGGTGGGAGATAAATAAGTGCAATGTCCTGTGAGTTCCCCAAGGTAGAAAATCTGCTTCTCCTCTTCCCTGTTGTATCTCAGGACTAAAATACAGCCAGCCACATGGTAGGTGCTCGGCATTATTGATGGCTGAATTGGTAGATACCAGGGTCAAGTAGGTACCTGGGTTATACTGGAGTGGTGTGGTGACAAATGGCAGGAGCCCCAAGTTCCTGCTCTGTATCCTGGTCCAGAAAAAGTGAGGTTCTGTCCAGTGCTGGCAGAGTACTCCTGGAGAAAAGACAAGTTCAGCCCCTTCTTTAGAGTACTTGGGATGCTGACTCGGTAGGCAAAGGGGGCCTGAGTTCAGCCTGCCTCAGTTGTCACATAAAACATTCCGGGTGTGGAATGGAGAGATGACTCAGTGGTTAAGAGCATTTGTTGCTCATGTTCGGGGTGAGGGTTAGGATTTAGTTCCTAGCACCCATTCAACACAGTTAGTGGCTAACAATCTGTAAGTCCAGTTCAAGCTCTCTGACTCCCTCTTCTACTGTCCTTGGGTACTGTGTGCACATGGTGTACAGACACGTGCAGGCAACACACACACACACATAACATAGAAATGAAGCTTAAAAATGCTGGGTGTGATTGCGTGTGTCTGTAACCCCAGTGCTATAATGGGAGCGGAGACACAGGAGGACGCTGCTGATTGCTGGCCACGAGTCTCGCCCAAATAAGCTCTAGCTTTACTCGGAGATCCTGTCTCAAGGGAAAGGATAGGAAGAAATAGAGTAGAACAGCTAGAATTCTCTCTGGCTTCTATGGGCTGGGTACCCATGCATACACATTTCCCAGATAGCCAGATATGACACATGAACAGACCGCACATGGAGCGTTGGACAAGTCCACTTGGAGTATCATACTTTGACATGGAACGTGTTTTATGAAGGAATTCAAAGCTGCAGATGAGGTAGAAATGTTTTAGGAACTTGGAGGTATTTAAAGAATTGAAGGGAAGGCCGGGCGGTGGTGGCACACGCCTTTAATCCCAGCACTCAGGAGGCAGAGGCGGGCGGATCTTTGTGAGTTCTAGGCCAGACTGGTCTACAAGAGCTAGTTCCAGGACAGGCTCCAAAGCTACAGAGAAACCCTGTCTCGAAAAACTTTAAAAAAAAAAAAAAAAATTGAAGGGAAGGCTGGGGAGATGGCTCAGTGGGTATAAAGCACTTGGCCCCACACAAATCTGACAGCCTGAGCTTGGGTCCCTGGAGTCTTCCTAAAAAGCTCTTTGGGCCAGGCGCTGATGCCCACACCTTTAATCCCAGCACTTGGGAAACAGAGGCAGACAGAGCTCAGTGAGTTCAAGGCCAGCCTGGTCTACAAAGCAAGTTCCAGGACAGCCAGGAATGTTACCCAGAGAAACCCTGTCTTGAGAAAACAAAAAAGCTCTATTTGATAATGCCATCTAATCCTGGTACTTCTATGGGAGATGGAGACGGAAATCGACTGGAAGCTCACAAGGTAGGTATTATAGCAACAGGAACAAGAGAGACACCCAACTCAAATAAGTTAGAAGGTGAGAAGCAGCTCCCGTGTGCATGCACCATGGCATGCTTACATGTACATATACATACACAAAGACTTTGGAAAGCTGAAGGGAATAGAAATGCCGTGAGGAAATTTCTAATAGGGTAAGACCGTTCTATACTCCCTCAGAAGCCTGGCCAGGACCAGCCTGCTTAAAGCTAGGCTGCATGTGGATAGTGAGCCATGGGAGGGGATGAGTGACGCAGAATCCTCCTGTGTGCCTATTCTATTCTCAATCTTCCAGGGATCCACAAATGCTAAGGAACTGTCCTCCAAAGGAGTGAGAATCTGGGATGCCAATGGGTCCCGAGATTTTCTGGACAGCCTGGGATTCTCTGCACGACAGGAAGGGGACCTGGGCCCAGTTTATGGTTTCCAGTGGCGACATTTTGGCGCAGACTACAAAGATATGGAATCAGGTGAGGAGATATTATTGCCTCGGGTTTTCTGGGTGTTCTTCTGTTGGACTCTAGCGTCCAAACACCGAGGAGGAGTCGCCCCCAGAAACCATCTCACACACCATAGCCGATGCAAAAGCATGAGGATTTTATTAATTCTGTCATGACAGGGTCCCTCAGCATTTTGGAAGCCTAGGGACCTTGAATAGCAGGTACAGTCTACTTTTAAAGGAGCCACAGAAGCAAGGGGGGTTGTTCTTTGACTATTCTGATTGGCTTATTTGAAAGGGCTATTACCAATAATTGACTGGAGAGCTGTTGCCAGATCAGATGAGGTAAGAGGTCATTTTGACCCCGTTTCCCAGGGGACCAAACCAAAACATACGTATATGGGTAATTGTTCAGGAACTGAGTACATGCGAGTGTAGCTGTTAGGTCCTTGGTTCCCAGGGGAGGAGGGGAAGCACTATGGCACAGAGGCTGAGAGGATCCAGAATTGTCAAAAATGGCTTCAGGATTGTCTTAAAGTCTTACATTCCCTCCTCTTATTTGGTCAAATATCTCAATCTTGAGATATTAGTAAATTTGGAGGACCAATTGGATCTGTACACAGAGATTAACAAACCAGTGTTGTAGGCCCATCATAGATCAATAGAAGGCACCAGGTCCTGTCGTCCTGGGACTTGGGAGAGTTAGGTTTGTCCCCTATTACAGACGTATGAGAGGCAATATTGTGAAACTGCCAGACAAGGCTATTCCCTCATATTAGGGAGGTCCTGCTGACAAGCATAGCCAGCAAGATTGTGTCAAGCTGGGGTCAGTACTATTCAGCAAAGAAAAGGCTCCCACTATCAGATACAGTCGCTGGCCTGTATTAGAGCTTGCCAGCAGTGAAGCAAGTGTTGCAGAAGGGTTTTTAGGACTAGGAGTGCAGCCCAGGGCCCTGGCAAGGGGGCTACCTCAGCAGGGGCTAGCTGGACCTGGTCAGGTAATACCAGGTTGGGCCCTAGTACTATGGTCATGGGAGGTGTTACAACAACTTACAGGGTGAACAGAATCCCTATGTCTTTTTTTTTTGATCATACAACTATAAACCCTAAGTATTGCCTATTACTGGTTAGCTCTTTTTTTTTTTTTTTTTTTTTTTCTCAGTGAACGTGATTGTGATTTCAGACTTTTTTCTGGTGTGGTACGGGTGAAAGAGACTAAGTCCTTCTTGTTAACCCTCAACCAGGAGACATTGACATTGGTTTTACATCCCCAGGCAGCACAATAAACTTTAGGCCCCCCACACTGCAGAG
Organism: Alexandromys fortis; assembly: GCF_014885135.2. Classification (NCBI taxonomy): domain Eukaryota; kingdom Metazoa; phylum Chordata; class Mammalia; order Rodentia; family Cricetidae; genus Alexandromys; species Alexandromys fortis. The sequence goes on along the minus strand of NW_026067926.1, from coordinate 5,822,082 downwards.
TTTGTTTTTTTCCCCCCAAATATCTCATTCAGAATATTTGCATACAGGATAAAAGTTTCCAGGGGTTTGCTCAGTATCCTCCCAAGAGGCTTTTGCTAAAACATACAGGTCAAAAGTTAGCTGGGGGAACCAGGTATTCAGGGGATGAACTCCAGTGGCTAGCCTTAAGGCTTGTCCAGTCTCAAAGTTAGTCAGGGTCCAGGTTAAGTCCTGAGGTATAAACATCAGGGCAAAGATCAGCAAGCCTGGCAGAGTCAGGCCTCCTTGAGAGGATTTTGGGTACGCTGAAACTTTCATTTGGATGGTCCTGGGTTGTCCTGTGGAGGTGTAGGCTTGACGTGAGATGCATGGATCCAGGCTGCAATACCGTCCACTTTGAGGGCAGTAGGTGTAGGGTCCCTTCCAGTGAAGTTTAAGATTCTGGGACCGGTGTCTCCGAACGTACACAGAATCGCCAACCTGGAACGGGTGTGAGATTTCCGGGTGCCCAGGCTGGTGTTGGGAGGTGCCAGCAGAGAAGCAGGGAATGTAGCTTAGTCCAGCGGGCAGCAGCAGGGATAGCTAGGGCCCCTTTAGGGAGGGTTTAGTCTGGCCGGCAGCAGCAGGCTCTGGTCAGATAGTAGTTGGTTTTAAATACCATCTCATGTCCCAAGTCCTTCCCGACACTCATGGAGACAGTCCCGCCGCACTCGCCCCTGGGAGACAAGTGGGGGAGATGTCACAGGTCCCTGTGCTCCACATGGAACATTGTTTTGGGGAAGTATCTATGTTCTGGACCCCTGTGCCCAAATATTTTTTCCAGGGAAAATCTTTTGCCAGCCTCCAGGGATAGCTGTGGGGGATATGCATCTGGGATATCCCAGGAGGCTAGCCCTGCTACTAGTTGACAGAAATCAGGGGTGAGGGCAAGGGTATCAAAGCAAGGGCTTGAGGAGGCGTGGATTGCAGGTATGAGCGGGCAGCTGCTGTTCTGGCTGTGGGGTGCTGCAGCTTTTCTCATGTCCCTCCGGATATACCCCAGGCGTCAATTCTGGAATGAATGTGAGATTTCCAGGTGTCAGGGTGGCCAGGGGGTCTCTATGCCTGGGCTCGGAGATCTGGAGAGCCTTCAACCGCGCCTGCAGATCGGGTTTGTGAGCAAATGGGTCATGAGGGGCTTTAGGAAACTAAGAGGGGGGTCCCCCATATTGGATCTCATAGGGGGTTAGTCCAAGCTGAGATGGGGTGTTTAGCACACAGAACGGGGCTAGGGGAAGGGGCTGTACCCAGTCTCTAGTGTCAGATTCCAAAGGCTAATCTGGTTTTCTTTTTACCTGTTCTGAACTCTGGGGTTTGTATGCACAATGTCCCAGTCTTACCCCATATCCTGACATTTTTTTGGGCAACAAGGCAGTTTTACCATCAACCTCGATTACCTTGGGCAGGCCAAACCTCAAGAAGATTTCTTCTTTGATCTTCTTAGTCCTGGTAAGAAAAAGCTTCTTTGCCATCCAGCTGATGTCCCTTTAAGTAGGCTGCTCAGGTCATTCACCATTGCTGCCCTACCTTCTTACCAGCATGGTTGGGCATTGCTGTACCCCAAGATTCCCACAGCTGCGGTCTGGGAGCTTGGGGGCAGTTGTTCTCTGTGAAACTTGCAAGCAGTTCAGGAAGGCTGTTTAGAATTGGGGCTCCGGCATCTTCCAGCCCCTCCTCGCTTCAGTCAGTTGCTACCTGCTGGGGCAGGTGGCTTTAAGCAGAGTTCCCAGGCTTGGGCTGTGACCAAGGCAGCTGGGAGGAGGATTCAGCCTGCAGTGGCTGCAAAGCCTTCCTCAGCAAGGTGGACATGGCAAAGGCAGAGAGCAGCCTGCATTTTTTTTTTTTAACAGTCCTGGAGAATAGTAGGGGAAGTCAGAGTCTCAAACAGGTCTTTTTGTAATAAAAGTGTGGGACACTCAGGAATAATCAGCAGTTCTTGTGTCCATGGTCAAATGCTTTAGACACAGCAAGGGGGAATCCCTCCCCTTTATTCCCCGTACACCCAGAATTGGACACCTGGGTGCATAGCATAAGCAAGGGGGGGGGGGGAATTTCAGTACTATCACTGTGGCTGCTGCGTTGGCCTCTCAGGTGGGCAGAGTGCTGCTTCAGTAGCCGGCTGTGCTTGGTGCCATTCTCCGACCCGCTTCTGCTCAGCAGCTGCTTTGGGAAGTGTCTTGAGCCCAAAGTCCTGTAGGGCCGGCCACTCCTCCTCACTGAAGTCCGCATTTGGCCACTCAGGGGCTGCTCTGTCTGAGGTGAGCAGTCTCTGCAGCTGTCATGTTCTGTTGCCTCCCTATCTGTCTAATTTTTTTTTTCTTTACTAAGTCCTGGAGGGAGCATCTCTGCAGTTCCACCATTCTCTGCAACTTGCTACGAATGTCTGATGCTGACTGGCCCATAAAAGACATCACGACATTGGCTTGCCGATCTGCTGCCATGGGATCAAAAGGAGTGTACATCCTGTACCTCTCCAATAGTCTTTCTAAAAATCCTGTAGGAGAGCAGGGCGGTGGTGGCGCACGCCTTTAATCCCAGCACTTGGGAGGCAGAGGCAGGTGGATCTCTGTGAGTTCGAGACCAGCCTGGTCTACAANAAAAAAAAAAGAAAAATCCTGTAGGAGTACTATCAGACCTTTGTACTATTGCTCTTACCTTAGCCAAATTAGCAAATTAGTGGGGTGCTTTGCAACCCACCCCCCTTTTTTTTAGACACACCAGTAGGAATCTGACAATAAAGATGGAGCTGCTCCCTACCAGCTGGTGTATTGAAGTCCCATCCTCTATCTAGTGATCTCAATCCGGTGATTGGGTTGGCCTGCTGTCAGCTCCTGGGACATTCTTTTGAGCTTTAAAGAGAACTCACTGCTTTTCCTCTGTGGTTAGGAGCACCTGTAAGAGCTGCTGGCAATCATCCCAAGTTTGCTGATGAATAACCAGAACAGATTCTATAAGCCCAGTCACGGCCTGAGGGTCCCGAGAAAAGGAAGGGTTGTAAGTAAAGATTAGAGGCAGAAAAAGGCAGTATTGTAATTGGCCTGCTACTGAGTGAAGGGGAAATGCTTGGGAAGTCATTTTCATCCTTCCCCTGTCCCAGTGTGAACGCTGGGCCCGACCAGCGGGGCTCCTCAGGAACGAAGTGCTTCCTCTGGGGGAGGAGGAGGGAGAAGTCTGCCATGCTCGGCTGGATATCAGGAAGAACCAGAGGTGCCTGGATTCTGGGTTTCTTTCGCTCCTGTACAGGAAAGAGAGAAGACAAAAGGCTCGGGGATGGGCAGCCACCACCTCCTCCAGCAGCGGGGCTACTTTCGGAATCACGGGTGAACTGATGATGGCCAGGGGGCCGGTGCCAGGTTCTGAATTCCTGCAGGTTTATTTTAACAAAGACAAACCGACATACAAAAACAAAAATACAAAGAGACAGACATAAACTCAAAACCAGAAGCTGGTGCTCTCACCACCACTCTGGTGTAGAACTGAAAATACACAAGAACAAAAAGANAAGAGACAGACATAAACTCAAAACCAGAAGCTGGTGCTCTCACCACCACTCTGGTGTAGAACTGAAAATACACAAGAACAAAAAGACAGACATAGATTTAAAATTAGAAGCCGCGCGGCAGCAGATCCAAAAATACAGATGGAGGATCATATCTCCCCTGGAGATTAGGGTGACCTGGTCACCCCTCCCTCCCATAAATGCCCATGAAATGTCTTTCAGGGCTAGGGCAAGGGATATCAGGACACGTCTGCCTCCTCCCTTAGCCCCGTTTCAATACAGACCCTGCGCAAGTACAATTCTCAAATTACTGATTCACAATTACACAGAAACAGAAACACAATACATAATAAACAGACAGACATAAAAATGAGCTCGTTTCTTTATACCTCCAACTGAGTCTAGAGTGTGTCTGGGAGCGACTCGATTCCCGGTCAGGGAACCAAATGTTGGACTCGAGGAGGAGTCGCCCCCAGAGACCATCTCACACACCACAGCCGATGCAAAAGCATGAGGATTTTATTAATTCTGTCATGGCAGGGTCCCTCAGCATTCGGGAAGCCGAGAGACCTCGAATAGCGGGTACAGTCTACTTTTAAAGGGGCCACAGGGGTTGTTCTTTAACTATTCTGATTGGCTTATTCAAAAGGGCTATTACCAATAATTGACTGGAGAGCTGTTGCCAGATCAGATGAGGTAAGAGGTCATTTTGACCCCGTTTTCCAGGGGACCAAACCAAAACATACGTATATGGGTAGTTGTTCAGGAACTGAGTACGTGCGAGTGTAGCTGTTAGGTCCTTGGTTCCCAGGGGAGGAGGGGAAGCACTATGGCATAGAGTCTGAGAGGATTCATTCAGAATTGTCAAAAATGGCTTCAGGATTGTCTTAAAGTCTTAAACTTCCTTAAAGATCCATCTTAGATGTGGGAGATAAGTCCACATCGTGGAAGTTGGTAAGTAACTGATTTCTGAGAAGCTGTGCCGGGTAATGGTGGAGAAGCCATGGCAAAATGTCACAAAGGCCAAATCATGCTCTTGGTGCCTAGCATTTTCTGGGCATTATTGGATGCTTGGAACTTTCTCTACCTGTGTCATTGACCAGTGGTGGCAGATTTTTTTTTTTTTGTATTTATTTGTTTATTATTTATTTATTTATTTATTTTTCGAGACAGGGTTTCTCTGGTTTTGGAGACTGTCCTGGAACTAGCTCTTGTAGTAGACCAGGCTGGTCTCGAACTCACAGAGATCCGCCTGCCTCTGCCTCCCAAATGCTGGGATTAAATGCGTGCGCCACCACTGCCTGGCTTATTTATTTATTAAAGATTTCTGCTTCCTCCCCGCTACTGCCTCCCATTCCCTCTCCCCTAATCAACTCCCCTTCCCTCATCAGCTCCAAGAGCAGTCAGGGTTCCCTGCCCTGTGGGAAGTCCAAGATTTGGTCTGTCCTCTCCATGTTAGGGTTTAGGATAGAAGGAGGTTCCTCCGGGATGAGGTGCAGGAGTTATCCGTGATGAACATTTCCCTTTGCACCGCTGAAGCATTTGCAAACTTGTGTGTGGTGTGGTGTCTCCGCACCGTTCACCCTTCCCTTCCTGCTCTGTGCGGACAGAGGTTAAGAAAACCCCTCATGTAGTGACTGGCATCTTCTTCTCCCTGGGTACTGTTTGAGTGTCACAGAGACCAGCCTCCCTAGGCCAGGTTCTAAAGTTAATGTCTCACTAGTGTATGTATGTTCGTGTGTGCATGGGGGAATAAATTACTGGCTGAGCAAAGAGTGCCCCCATGCTCAAGTAAGCATTTTGAATGCTTAGGAGTGGTGTGATTGGAAAGGATTAAGACTATGGCCTTGTTGGAGGAAGTGCCTCACTGGGGATGGGCTTTGAGGTTTTGGAAGCCAGTGCCTCTTACCTTGCTGCCTCTGTAGTTCTGGAGGTAGAACTCTCAGCTGCTTCTCCAGCACCATGTCTGCCTGGATACTGCTGTGCTTCTCACCATGATGACAACAGACCAAACCTCTGGAACTATAAGCAAGCCCCAAATACACCCTTTCTTTTATAAGGGCTGTCATGGTCATGGTGTCTCTTCACAGCCATAGATAGAATACTAAGACAGACCTAGTGCCCAAATTCTTTGGTCGTGTTTGCCTGCAATCAAGATGTTTTCAATGCTGGTGGTGTTTGGAAGTTGTGGACGTCTTTGTGGACTAGGAATGGGCAAATTGGTAAAGGCTGAAAGAAGAGAAGAGGTTGCTGGGCTTGGAGTGTAATGTGATAATGTCAGTGGGCATGGAGTCACTTGCGAAGTTCTGCAGCAGAATAGAGCGATGCTGCATGGAGTGTGAATGGCTCAGCAGCCAAAGTCCCTGCTTCCAAGCTTGGAGAGCTGCGTTTGATCCTCAGGAACCCGTATGGTAGGAGAGAATCTGTTCCCACAGCTTCTTAGACTGCACGTGCCATAGCATACGCCACACATAACAAAATAAAGGAATATTATAAAAATGCAAAAACAGTTTTAATGTAAATTTAATGTGTGTACATACTTTCTTTATCTTATTCATTTGGAGTCAGAATCTCACTATAAGAGCTTGGCTAGCCTGGAACTAATTATGAGAGACAAGGCTGCCCTTGAACTGTCAGCCTCTGCCCTCCCCAAGTGCTGGGATTTGTCTTGAGGGGGCGGGAGCGGCTAGGTCTTAGGAAGCTGTAGCTGGCCTTCAACTCCTCATCCTCCTGTCTCTTTCTTTCACCTGGTGGAATTATAGGAATGAGCCATCGTGTTCACCTGACTACCGTTTTTTGTTTGGTTGTTTTTGGTTATTTTGTTTTATTACATTGTTTCTATGTATAGCCCTGATGATCCTATAACTCTCTCTTTCTGTAGACAAGCCAGGCCTCGAACTCACAGAGATCCTCCTGCTTCTGCTGGGATTAAAGGCATAAACCACAACTCCTAGCTAATTGTCTTATTTTTATTTGTTTATTTATTCTGGTTTTTGAAGGCAGGGTTTCTCGGTATAATAGCCCTAGTTGTCCTGAAACTAGCTCTTGTAGATTTAAATGTTTTCTAATGCAGATGATTTTCCTGTTCTTTCTCCCTTTTACAATCCGTTCTGAAATTTATCAGATTTTTTTTAACACTTCCAGATTACAAAGTCACTACCACAATCTAGCTGTAGAGCATTTCCTCAAGTCTTTAATATTACCTTCTTGGAGCTGGGATTTTGGGAACGCCTCCCTCAGATACCCAACTCTGCCAGAACACTGACTGACTAACCTTGGTAAAAGTGCATCCGGAGGAGAGTCTATGGAGTTCTGGACTTTGTTAATAAATCACCTCTCAGCTTCCACACCTCAACAGGGGGCAGGGGATTAAAGGCCATGGACAAGAACTGGAAAAAATACAAGATCATAATCTTATTACAGTTTGCCTGGGAGTTGTAAGTCAGTGGTGTGCTTAGTGATAAATTGTCTTGTCCTTTTAGTGGAAGTGTGGGTAGGACAGAGCCTAAGCCCTAGAAAGTTCTCTATAGTTTGTCATTTGGCTGTCTATGACAAGCTGTCTTTAGTTTTAAGATCCAGTGTCCTATGGGGCAATAACAGATTGTGTTGGTGAAGTGTGACCATGGTGTTTGTTAGGTATAGAAACTATATCACATGGTGACACGGGGAAAATCTAAAATTGCTGGGATCGGATCGGATTAGTATATTTTTTTGTTACCATGCCGGAATATCTAAAGCTAACTAACTTGGAAGAAAAGAGGCTTATTTAGAGCAAAGGTTTCTTAAACTTTTTTCACTGTGACTTTTTTTTTGCCCAAGAGATTTTTTTATGTAGCCCGAGGTATACAAGGATACAAGCCAAATATTTATTGCTTATAAATCATTAAAAATTTACCCGATGATAATTCTTTGTCATACATGTAATTTTAGCATTTATTAATACGATGAAAAGAAATTTTACACATTAATGAGATGGGGTGTGCTTATCAATTTTAACATAAAGAATGAAACCTTGTCAGAAAGTAGGTTGTAGGGCATTTTCAGAGTTTATTGATTGTTTGATTCCAGACTTGTCAGTGATGAGAGCTGCGCACACAGAAACGTGTAGTATAGAAAGACAGAAGCACGTTTGCCATCTCAGAAACTGCCGGCTTTTCTCTTCATTGCAAGCCAGAATTCATTGAATAATGTTTTTATGAAACCAAAGATTCTACCGTAATACAATCCAGAGACACGCTGATTCGGGCTGGTGAGACGGCTCAGTGGCTGAAAGCATTTGCTACCCAAGGCTTAACAACTTGAGTCCACTCTCGAATGCTGAGTGCAATGAGAAAATTCCCGAAGGTTGTCCTCTGACCTCCCTGTGTGCACTGGCATGTACACTCCTACTCACACACATCAGAAACACACAGAAAATAATACTAGTATAAAAATTAAGAGCAGTCCTCCCATCCAACCAAACCAAAGATAGACTAATTTGAATATATGCCAAAGAATAGGAGTTAATATTAGCAGCCCTGGTTTTTCATAATTAGATCGTTACGATTCTACAAAAGCAGCAAGCTGTGTGAACAGTAACATGCCACAGTCACAGTTATATTCAGTTGTTTTAATACGAGCTGAAGTGTTTCAGGCGGCATTTATTGGTGCTTCGTGTTATACCAGCGTGTCCGGTGTAAAGCGTGCCTGGGTTCAGAACCGTGTCCGCAGTGAATGGCCACACGCTGTACTGGGGAGCTCTCTCAGCCACCTCAGCTCCTTTATGCGTTTACATTTGGATTAGATTTTGCATGTTGTATGTTTAGTTTTTCACAGCCCCACATTCATTTACCCAGTAGATACGGAAACTTAGGTCTCAGTCCTGGTGGTTTGGTGCCCACATTTTGATGATAGTCACACCGGGTGACACAGTATTAGGTGTGAAAGGTGAGAAGTGTGTCTCCTTTGGTTCCTTGTGACGCCACCAGGATTCACCCATGGAACTCCACCCTGATGACTTTCTCATCCTAATCACCTCTTTTTAAAGATTTATTTATTTATTTATTACATATACAGTGTTCTGCCTGCAGGCCAGAAGAGGGCACCAGATCTCATTACAGACTGATGTAAGCTACCATGTGGTTGCTGGGAATGGAACTCAGGACCTCTGGAAGAGCAGCCAGTGTTCTTAACCACGGAGCCATCTCTCCAGCCCCCTGATCACCTCTTAAAGACTCTGTAATTGATTTAAATTTCTACCCAAAAATGAGAATTACATTTCAACTCATGAACCCTTGAGTGACACATTCAAACCATAGCCAAACAGCAGTTAGCAACAGGGGCAGTATCAAGGGGAGGGAGTGACATTGTAACAGAATAAATATTTAGAAGACTTGTGTAGAAAAGAACTTAGATTTTAGTGTAAGGACATTGAGCTTAACCCAGCAAGATCTGAGAAATACTCAGAATTGCTGGGTATATTAGAACTATGGGTGGGGGCATTGAGTGGATGCTGTCAGGGTCATCACATGAGACGCTGTGACTGATGTGACGTAAATGCGCATATGCTCTCCTGACAATTCTGCAGATTACTCGGGGCAAGGAGTAGACCAGCTGCAAAAAGTGATCGACACCATCAAAACCAGCCCTGATGACAGAAGAATCATCATGTGTGCCTGGAACCCAAAAGGTAGACAGCATCCCAGCCATCTTCCCTGGCTCAACTGGCCAGTTAGCCAAAGGGAGCAAGGTGGCCGGAGGCACTGCGGGTCACTGGAACTGTCTCCGGTCACGTGGTTGATCGACAGTCACACTTTGCTCTGTTTCTACCTTCATTAGACCCACATGGTCTTTATGCATTTACATTAAAGGAGCATTAAATTGCCTGTAAAATGCACCTCTGGTTTTACCTTTTTCATTTGGAGCACACAACTTGAAAGTAGAGTATAAAATTAAACTCTACCAGGGTATAGTGAGTATCCAGGAAGGAACGTTTCATATTTCTAATAGATACTTAACCAGAAAGATGTGCCTCAGGTTCCAGTTTCCTGTGGCCTTTGCAAAAAGAAGAATTTCCTTTTATTTGGTGCCATCAACAGCAGCCCAAATCCTTAATTTTAGCTCAGCTGGATGAGCATTGCTTCAGCATAAATGTGCACTTGCAGATTCCTTATGCACCTCTGCTGCAGGGCTGGGAAAATGGTCTGACTTTGACAGAATGGGAAAGTGAGTTGTATGTATCTGGAACTTCATGGCTTCTTTTGTGGTTGGCTTGTTTTGTATTTTACCTTTTTTATAGCTGTGTTCTCTAAAACCCCTCCTTCTTTTACCATTGACCCCCTCAGATCTTCCCCTGATGGCACTGCCTCCTTGCCATGCCCTCTGTCAATTCTATGTAGCGAATGGGGAGCTGTCTTGCCAGCTCTACCAGAGGTCGGGAGATATGGGCCTGGGCGTGCCCTTCAACATTGCCAGCTATGCCCTGCTCACCTACATGATTGCACACATCACAGGCCTAAAGGTGAGCTGCTTTCAGAAGACGTGGTTATAGCCAATGGAATAAACTAACTCATAGCAGGGAATTCAGTCTGATTAGTATTAAAATTTTCTGCATGTAAATAAGACATGTACTGACTCACCTTATAACCCTCCTTGGAGCTTTCTGGTACCTTGTTGCCTAAGGAAACTAACATTCATATAGGTAGCTTGTTTTGTTTTGTTTTGTTTTTGTTTTTGAGACATGGTCTCATTCTCTAGTCCAGACTAGCCTTGGACCTACAGTGATCCTCCTGTCTCAGTGTCAGAACACAGTCCAAGAATGGAGTCTTGAGCACTTTCAGTGCGTGTGAGAAAACTCCAAGAAAACAAGAGTCTTGGGACTTCAGTTTCTTCAATACACAGACTTGTTCTTGGACTGTAGTTTCATGCTCCTCCCAGGTGTAGCAGATAGGAGTGAGTTTATTTCAGCTGTTGTTATTCATGTGTCTCGATGGAAAAACATGTTTTTGCCATGTGTTTCTGGTCTTTGTGATTGTATAGTTTACTCACGGGACTCTTAACCTTCAGAGTATAAATTGTCTGATGCTCTGAATAAAGTTGACTTTTGCATAAGACTTTAGGTCCCACTCTCCCGGGTTCACGATGCCAATTCTCAGCCTTCCAAGTACTGGGACTATGTGTGTAAGCCATCGTGCACAACCTAAAAACCTAAAAAATTAACTTTTCTCAAAAACAGCACTGGAAAAGTTACTTTTGTGGAAAGCTTTGAACTGTGTGCGTACTCTGTAGTATGTACTATTGTGTGTGTACACCTGGGGTCCACATTTTCCACAGTCTGTGCATAGATGAGAGAACAGTCTGCGTGAGTCCTTTCTCTTCTTCCGTGTGGCTTCCAGGAATCAAGCTCAAGTTGTCAGGCTTGGCAAGGGCCGTTACCCACGGAGCCATCTCACAGCCCTAGTCTGTTTTAACATGTGTTCTTAAAGAATTTACACGAAAATATTGACTGCTGTGTTCTCTCCTGTGGGTCATTTTTAGCCTGGGGATTTTGTCCACACCTTGGGAGATGCACATATTTACTTGAATCATATCGAGCCCCTGAAAACTCAGGTAAGAAATATACCTGTTATGTTTCTTTTTGAGCTTGGTGCCTTCTCTTGACAAAAGATTGGGTGCAGGGCATCCTTTGTATCACAGGCACTCTGGTTGATGCTGTCTTATATTGAAGTGCTCCAAATGCAGGGCTTTTACTAAGGGAGATGAGCGGGAATGAGGCCATCATCGGCCTTAGCAACCACAAACACAGGACACGGAAGCATCAGTACCAGAGAGAAGAGCCAGGAGCTATGCATTTTAACTCATAATTTTACTTGAAGAGCTGAAAAATAAATATTTGACTTTAGTTTTATGCTTAAGTACTAAACTTTAAAAAGCCTGTCTTTTTAAATTCCTTTCAAATTCCTATAATACAGCAGCCAGCAAATGAGTTGAAATGGTAGTAAGTATATGAGTGTCCATGTTTTGTGAACATTAAGGGAAAAAAGTTAGGCTCAGAAAAGTCAAGAATTGGGGCTGGAGAGATAGCTCAGTGGTTAAGAGCATTGCCTGCTTTTCCAAAGGTCCTGAGTTCAATTCCCAGCAACCACATGGTGGCTCACAACCATCTGTAAAGAGGTCTGGTGCCCTCTTCTGGCCTGCAGGCATACACAGAGACAGAATATTGTATACATAATAAATAAAAATGAATATTTAAAAAAAATAAAATAAAAAATAAAGTCAAGAATTGTGTCCCTATGTTGAATGTATTTCTCAGGAGTTATCTGGTGGGTTCAGCCCGTAATCACAGCTACTTAGGCTGGAGCAGGAACATTCCAAGTTCAAGGCTTGCCTGGGCTACAGAGTGGGTTCAACATAAGCCTAGATACCTTGACTAAGACCCTGTCTCAGAATGAAAAGGCAAACAAAGCTGGACCGTAGCTGATGGCAGATTACTAACGTAGCTCTCCTGAGGCCTTAGGCGCAATCCCTGATCTTGCAGAAAGAAGAGACAGTACAGATGCACTGCTGTAAAGAAGTACGTTGTGATAAAATACTGTGTTGTTTCAAAAGGAGACACGGGAACAGATATAAAGAAAAACCATGATTTTATTTTTAGCTTCAGCGAGAGCCAAGACCTTTCCCAAAGCTCAAAATTCTTCGAAAAGTTGAGACAATTGATGATTTCAGAGTTGAAGACTTTCAGATTGAAGGTTATAATCCACATCCAGCGATTAAGATGGAAATGGCCGTTTAGAGCTTTTTCAAAGCTGCTGTGAACATCACCAGACTTAGGGTTAGAGCCTGATGCCCAAGGTAAAATACAGTTTCTCTCTAAAGGGAAATAAACTATATCGAAACTCTGACAGTGATGTGTCTATCTGTAAGTACCTCAATGTCTAAATGTATTACTGGCATTTAGACAGCCTTTCCTTTAGTGTTCACTGAGGTACAAACAAGCAGAAATTTCTGTATGTCTATATGAAGAAAGCTGGTGAGATTCCTCTAAACTTGAACTATGTTACATGTTTACTTATAAATATTTTATATGCTGTAGTAATAAAGAACTGTTTTGCATTTGTCAGTTGAAACTTTTAAAATTAGTTTTTATTGCGTGTGTGTGTTTGTGTGTGTGTGCGCGCCTGCATTTAGGTCAGAGCACAACTTGAGTAAGTTTGGTTAGACTTGGTGACAAGCTCAAGTTTCTGAATAAAATAGATTGACCCAAAAACTCTGAGCCTTCCTACGCTTGTTGTTGGGACAGGGGCTCATGATCCCAGGCCTCAGACACACTCTGCAGCTGAGGATGACCTTATTCCTCATCCTCTTGATTCTGCCTCCTGGTTGCTGGAATTTGTAGGCATGGATTGGAGATTGAACCCAGAATTTCATGTATGCTAGGCAAGTTTCCACCAAGTTAGCCACATCCCCAGCCGTCTTGGTTTTTGTTTGTTTGTTTGGTCTTATTCTACCTTGGCTGGCCTGGAATTCACTGCATAGCCTAGGCCTGCTAGTTAAATTCTATTGAGTAAGATAGATTAAAATTTTTCCTCCCACTTGTCCACAGTGTACTTCAGTATAGTTACATTTAATATGAAAATAGAATAGCCAGTTCAGATTTGTTACTGTCTGCAGTTGCTCAGAGATTCACCAGACTGTCTTATTTTGGGTTTGTATTGCTATGAAGAGAAACCAGGACAGTGGCAACTCCTATAAAGGAAAAGGGGTAGCTTGCTTATAGCTCAGAGGTTCAGTCCATTATCATCATGGTGGGGCATGGTGGCATGCAGGCAGACATGGTCCTGTCCCTGTAGCTGAGGGTCCTACATCTTGCAGGCAACAGGAAGTAGTCTGCGACACTAGGAGTAGTTTGAGCATAGGAGACCTCAAAGCCTGCACCCAAGTGACACACTTCCTCCAACAAGGGTACAACTACTCCAGCAAAGCCACACCCATTAGTGTCGCTCCTTTGGGGGCTGTTTTCTTTCAAACCACTGCAGTGACCATGAATAAATAATAAGATGCTTTTAATTTCTAAGACCAGGTCTGCTCCTGGGTGCTCTCGTGTGATGGGAGCTCCCAAGATGCAGCGTCTAGTCATATCAGCCCGGGATTTGTAACAACAAAACCTACAAGATTCATGTATCCTGACTAAATGTAGGCAGGGTCTAATTTTTTAACATAAATGTCTTGCAGTTGTCCTAGTCATATTTTTGAGCAGAGTAAGCAAGTTTGATTACAAAAGCAAAAAATCACTGTCTTAATTGCTAGAACAACAGATTTAACAGGATCAGACAGTTTAAAAATCTTCAACATCTGATTTTAAAAAAATGTGTTGGGTGGGAGGAGTGGCCTGACATCCTGTACAAGTTAGGAGTTTACATGCTAGAGACATTTAGATAGATAGATAGATAGATAGATAGATAGATAGATAGATAGATAGATAGATAGATAGATAGATGCATGCATGCATACATACATACATACATACATACATACAGAGGGAGGAAGGAGGAGAGAGAGAGAGATCTTAAGCACAGTAATTAAACCTTTAATGTTAACCATCAGAAGGTTGTAAATCACATTTTAAGGTTTTGTTTGTTGGGAGTCATGGTGTTGGTATGAGGTTTTGTTTCTGTGTTGGGAGTAGTGGTGGTGGTCTGGGGACATGTCTCACGTTGTCACCTTAGCTGGCCTGGAGCTTAGTATGTACCTGAGGCTAGCCTCGAACTTGTGGCCCCGCTCTAGCTTCAGCTTCCAGCATTGAGTTCCCATGCCTGGCTAAAACAGTTTTTTAAGAGTTATGAAAGCGTGGAGAAATACCATTTGTCCCCATTAATTTCGGGAGGGGGGTGTGAATTTCCTAAAGTGCTTAGACTAGTAATAGAAGGGATGCTAAACCATTTCAGGACAAATGAGTGTATCCTTTTTGTTGCTTTACCAGATCCCTCACAGTGATGCAGAACAAGCTTTATTCTGATTTATGACAAGTGTTAGAATACGAATTATTACAAAACACCATGAAACATTGCTTATTTTCAAATTGTAGCTTAAGATCCAGCACTAGATAGAGATTAGCCATCTTCCTGGGCTTTGGGTTAGGTACATTTGCTTTGGATGCTCACCTTCCTAGACCTGGATGGAGGGGGGAGGACCTTGGACTTTCCACAGGGCAGGGAACCCTGACTGCTCTTCGGACTGGAGAGGGAGGGGGAGAGAAGTGGGGGGAGGGGGAGAGGAGTGGGAGGAGGAGGAGGGAAATGGGAGGAGGCAGAAATTTTTTTTCAATAAAAATAAAAATAATAATAAAAGAATCCTGACTTGTTGACCTTCAGCCTTGATGACTGCTGATTCCCGCAGGGAGTATCACCTCAAGCTAGACTTGATTTTTCTTCTACGTTTATAAATCTCCAGGATTTTAAGTATTTCCAAAAATATCTAAAAAATTGTTAGGGCTTAACACATAAACCTTGAGCAGGGAGGAGTTTCTTCCCGACTTCTTTCTCCTTCGTTTCTGCTGAGCAGCCTGCATCTTATCAAAGACAACAGAGTGGGCTATGTGAACACTGGTTTCTACTGCTGCTAGAAATACGTTTAATTCCAATCCAGAGGTAATTCAGTATTTAAGAAATTATGTTTGGGTGCTGGAGAGATGGCTCAGCAGTTAAGAGTCCTTGCTGCTCTTCTAAAAGTCCAGTGTGATTCCTAACACCTGTCTTAAGGGACTCACAACTTCTGTAATTCCAGTCCAGGGGATTCCCTCATTTGACCTCCCAGGGTGCCCACAGTCATGTGCACATACCGCACACACAGACTTGCCATTAAAAATAAAGCTTTAAAGTGAAAGAGTTTTTGTTGTTGTTTTTAAAGATGGGGTCGCACTATTGACTAGTTACCAAGATTGTTAGTGAAGCTTTGGTACCTTACATCTGTTGGTGAAAATGAGCCATAATCTGGACAGAATCAGGATAAAAGCTCCAGGTCACAAAACTGTAGTCAAAACCTTTTCAGTCACTAAAGTGCAGATGTGTTTTGGGAGTTCAGCAACTGCGGAAATATGATCGTAGTTATGTGTCTTAGCATTTCCACTGCCATGAAAAAACTGACCAAAAAGCACCCCGGGGACAAAATGATATATTTCAGCCTACATCTCTCAGGTCACACGCCAGCACCAAGGGAAATCAGAACAGGGACTCAAGAGGGCAGAATCTAAGGAAGGAACTGAGGCAGAAACCACTGAGGAATGCTACTTACTGCCTTGTTCCTCATGGCTCGCCAGTCTACCTTATATCATCTAGCCCTCTACCTGCCCAGGGGTGGCACTGTCCCTAGGGAGCTGGGCTCACCCATACCACAGTCTTGTCCGCAGACCAGTCTTGACTTTTTCCTCAATTGAGGTTCCCTCTTCCACAATGACTCTAGCTTGTGTCAAATTGTCATAACTAGTTGCACAGTGACCTGAATTCAGGACTTAAGGATTTGATAGTCATTACTAGAACGTCATCTGTTTCTAGGTATTGAAAATCAATTCTTGAAGATTCAAAGCTCTGTGGTCTCTGTTCAAGGGCACAGTGGCTGCTGGCAGAATGTTTGCAACGTGTCCTGTGCCTCAAGTTACCTTGGGAAGCTGCATTAGTGCCTGGGCATTTATAAAAGAAAAAAGGGAAAAGCCCCAATACCTACTGCTTGGTGAGTGGGTAAACAAAGGGTGGTGTGTTAATGCAGTGGTCTAGTTTCTAGCCATGGATAGGGGTAGAGATCTGATATGTCCTATAACATGAATAAATATCACAAACATTAAGCTCAGTTGAAAGTAGCCAAAGGACTGAAGAATGGGTCACTTCTTTATTAGATGATTTGATTTCTATTAAATGAGACACTTGAAGCAAAAAGTTAGATTGGTAACTGATAGGGGGTGGGGTCTGGAGGAATGAAGAGTAACTACTAAGGAATAAAGGTTTTTTTCCTCGAATGACAAAAATATTTTAAAGATCAGTAGGGTGATGGTTGCATAATTTTAAGAACATACTAAAAAGAACTACTGACATCTTCAGCATTCTGATGTCTACGGAAGCCCAACTGAGACACTCAGCCTTGTGGACTGAACAACTGCTAGATTCTTAAACTTTCCGTTGAGAAACAGCCTTTTTGCAATTGTCAGATCATAGCCTGTAAGCCACTTTAATAAATCCCATGTATATGAGTATATATGGACATAAATAGCCATCCTAATAGTTGTGTTTCTCTAGAGAATCCTGACTAATACAGTGTATTAAAAACAAATTAAAAGTAAAAAAATAAATAATTTGAAAATAAAAGAATCTACCGCCTGGGTTGGAAAGATGTCTCAGTGGTAAAGAGCACCCAGTGCTCTTGCAGAGGACCTAAGTTAGTTTCCAGCACCCACGTCAGGCAGCTCACAATAACCCATGTGACTCCAGCCCCTGTGCACATGTACACATGCACACACACAGGAATACACACACATGCATATGCACACATGCAAACACACAGGCATACATGCATGCACACACATGCATACACACATGCACGCACACAGGCATACACACACATGCACGCACACAGGCATACACACACATGCACACACACACACAATATCAATCCTTAGAAGAGGAACCTGCCATCTCTCTTTGTTTCTATCACTCACCCACCTGCTTCTGTACCCTACATCTGTCTTCTGGGATGCACTATTTTAGCCCCCAGTCTTTAAGAGATAGTAGATGGCATTTACCTCTGGGTGTTTCTTACCCTTCCCAAGTGACATGTGAATCAGAAACCCAGAAATCTATGTAGATTTCTAGGCCGTGTGCCAGAGTTTTAGACTTAGAAGATGTTCAGAATTTGTTTCTGGCAAATTCCCAGCAATACCTATGCCACTGGGCCAACGTCACGCTTTTAGAACTGCAGGTGAGCATTGCTCTTCTTCATCGCCAAGTACCTCCCTTGTTTTGAAGGCACATTAAAATTCACTGGACTGCTCTGCCATTTAATGGTGTCTTCTTAAACACTTTAAAATTCCTCCAAAGGGTCAGAGAGATGGTTCACTGGGTAGAAGTGTTAAAGCATACCAACCTGAGTTCAATCCTCACATCTCACGGTAGAAAGAACACAAACAGTTGAAGCAAAACTTCCATTAAAATCACTTTACAGTTACACTCCTCTAAATTTTCAAAGTATACCACATGTGAAAAATGAAAATAGAAAAAATTTATGGACAGCTTGTTTCCTATTTGCAAATAAGCAATATATGCCACTCTCTGTAAGAAACAGAATTGAACAATATGTTGAAGTCTCCTACCCCCGTCCTTCTCTCTGCCCCACAGTCACCCCGAGACAGCCCTTATCCAGACTTATGTATTAACCATATCTTTCCCTTTCTTCATCTTGTTATCATCTATGTGTAGAATCCCAAGCAATATACAAGTTCTATTGAGTTAAGACTTCAATTTTCAGCTAGCTATTGTGGATTATTCCTTTACACTGTGTGAAGATGTGTCACTGTGATTGGCTTAATAAAGAGCTGAATGGCCATTAGCTGGGCAGGAAGAGGTTAGGCGACACTTCTGGGGACAGAGAGCCCTGGGAAGAAGAAAGGAAGAGCCGCCAGCCATACGTGGGGTAACTAGGATGAGTCTAATGGAGATTAGGTATTGAGCATGTGGAAAACGTAGTTAAAAGTATGGGGTAAGTTATAAGAGCTAGTTAGAAACAAGCCTAAACTAAGGCTGAGCTTTTGTAGTTAATACTAAGTCTCTGTGTCATGATCTGTGAGCTGGCAGCCCAAAGAAAAATCCATTTACAACTAGTTAGTGGGGTGGGGGGACGCTGAGACAGGGTTTCTCTGTGAAACAGCCTTGGCTGTGTTGGAACTTGCTTTGTAGACCATGGAGCCTTGAACACAAAGAGATTTACCTGCCTTTGCTGGGACTAAAGGTGTGTACCACCACATCTGACTTTTAGGATTTCAATGTGCGTATGTGCTTTGTCTGCATTTTATGAGTATATGTACACATGTGTGTTCAGGTGCCTGCAGAGGCCAGAAGAAGGTATTATGTCATTTGGAATTCAAGTTCCAGGCATTTATAAACTGCCTGAGCTAGGTACTGGTACCCAAAGCTCTGGTCCTCACAACTAAGCCGCAGGTACTCTTAACCCCGAGTCATTTCCCAGCCTCTAGCTATTTACTTATTAAGTGGGAGAAATGGCTATGCGCCATAAACACCGACACTCTTAAGACGACTGGATTTATGGTTCATTGTCTCCCTCTCATCAGTCTAAGGTGATTTGCTTCCCTTCCCATCAAGAGCCCCGGGAATCGTGTTGGGATCAGGAAAAGTTGCCTCTGACTTGTTCTGCCTGGCTCATCCTAAAGTTGTACCCATCAGATTCTGCTTAAATATTTAAGATCCTGAGTGGAGTACCAGATGGCTCACATGGGGTCCAGAAGCATCTGAATAGCAACCAATGCTGCACATAGCCCGACTGCAGAGGAATGTTGGCAGAGAGGAATAAAGAGGCAGCACATAGGAAAGACACAGAGAAGGGGTGCAGTGGCTTCAGGACAAACAGAGGAAGAGGCTCCTTGGTAGAGTCTGCCTCCAAACCCCATTGCTCCTTGTGTACCATTTTTCCCTCTGTAAGACTCTCCAGCGGCCATTCTATTGCCTTCCTTTATTGAATTAATATGAATGTATACCTGATCCTGCCAGCCAATCAGTGCTTCACTAAGAAAGTGAACATAATCAATGATCATGAGTGCACTCATTTTGTAAAAAACTGTTTGAAAACAGGCTCTGCTTTTCCAATGTATAATTCATATGTGTATATGAAATAGAATATGTCAGCTATCCTCAATGATATAATACAGCGATATATTGTGACAACTAGAACATTAATTCAACAAATATTTTACTGAACATTTACTATCTGCTAAGCCCTGAAGGTGCAAGATATGCTGTATTAATGGCCTTATAGGAGCATACCTAACCCTCATGGGAAGTGCAGGTTTTATTTATATAGTTAGATACTATGATTCAAAAGTTTAAATAGTAACATATACTACTTTAGGGTGCTGTAGTGGTTTGAATGAGAATGGCCCCCATAGGCCCATGACTATTTGGCTCCCAATTGGTAGACTATTCAGGAAGGATTAGAAGG
This sequence comes from Alexandromys fortis, assembly GCF_014885135.2. Classification (NCBI taxonomy): domain Eukaryota; kingdom Metazoa; phylum Chordata; class Mammalia; order Rodentia; family Cricetidae; genus Alexandromys; species Alexandromys fortis. Next base: position 5,802,374 of record NW_026067926.1, on the reverse strand, counting down.
TTGTGGCCTTGTTGGAGGCAGTATTTCAATGGGGGTGGGCTATGAGGTTTCAAACCAGAGGTCCAGGCTTGCCTTCTTTCTGCTTTCTGCTTGTGGATCAGATGTAAGCTCTCAGTTGCTGCTCCAGGACCATGCTGGTTTCCCACAATAATGGAAATGGACTAACTCTCTGGAACTATAAGCAAGCCACTATTTAAATGCTTTTTTTTCTTTTATAAAGTGCCTAGGTCATAGTGTCCCTTACATATTAATTCAATCCATTTCTATTAATCTGTGTATCACCACAATCTGCGCCCATATTCCCAAATATTGTTTATAAATGTTCTTTTACATTTAAAGGGGGAGATGATATAGGTATGAATAATTTACATTGATATGGATTTTTCTTCAGTGATTTAAATTTAAGGTCAATTTTGAATGTATATAGGTTGTTAATGAATAATAATTAATAGTAGTTAAGCTTGTAGTTATGTTAGTTAAGATTTTCTAGATGTGCATAGATATATTTTAGATAGGCATTCTTCATATTTTTCAAAGATTATAGAATATGGCATTTTAAATGTTTTAATAACTTAGGACTTTTCATGACAATGAGACACTCTGCTCCTGGCA
>NW_026067926.1:5796863-5800331 GCF_014885135.2 Alexandromys fortis | reverse complement strand
TTTTTTTTGTTTAAACAGAAAAAGGGGAAGTGATGTGGGAGTGTCATATATCAATCTGTTGATTTCATTGGCTGAGCAATAAAGAAACTGCTTGGCTTAGCTTAGAGCATAGATGGGAGGAGGAAACAGAATAGAATTCTGGGCGGAAGAGGAAGTGAGGTCAGAGACTCTGCTCTGCTTCCGGAGAGAGACCCGACAGCTCTGCTGGAGCAGAGACGCCATGCTCAGCTCTCCCGGGTAGACGCAATAGCTCTGCACTCTGAGGCAGACGCATGAAGCTCAGATCCACGATGGACGGAGGCTAGAATCTTCCCGGTAAGCGCACCTTGGGGTGCTTACACACATCATTAGAAATGGGCTAGTCCAGGTGCAAGAATTAGCTAGAGTTCATGGGCCAAGCAGTTCTTTAAATGAATACAGTTTGTGTGTTGTTATTTCGGGCATGAGCTAGCCAAGCGGCCGGGGTGTTGGGGACGCAGCCCCGTCGCCGCTCCTATTTCAACAACCACAGGTCATGGCTTACCAGAAAAATTTCAGCGCGGTTGTCTCTGGCTGCAGCTCCATGGCTTCTCTGACTCTGCCCATATTTCTCCCAGCATTCAGTTTAGTCCCCCCCCCCAGCTCTACTCTACTCTATCACAGACCTAAGACAGTTTCTTTATTAACCAATGGTATTCACAGCATACAGAGGGAATCCCACATCAAACAAACAAGCATAGAACTGGAAAGCAAACAGCAGTGTTTTTGAGGAGTAGCCTTGCCCTACAACACAGTGGAAGCAGCCTCAAAGCAAGTGCAGGGTTCCAGTCCCCCTTCTAACTGAAAGTACTTTTCTGAATTTTATGTCATCTTGAAGTAGACTGGAGGGCTGGGTTTGGTGTCTTTTATGGGATTTTCCATTGCTATGCCAAATATTTAATGAGCAAATGGTATGTAGAAGGCACTGCTATCGTGCAGCACACAGACAGATCTCTTCTTTTAGGGAAACAGAGTAGGGACAAGCACACAATAATGTGAACTAAGCATGTACATGTTATAGAAAGAGTAGATAAGAATTTTACTCTTAAAGTGCCGTGATAAAATATGGGGACAAAAGGAGGAAGGGCTTAGTATTGCTCCAGCTCCAGGGTAGACTCCATCCTGCTGGGAAGTCCTGGTAGTGGGAACCCGAGGGAGCTGGTAACACTTGGTTCATCATCAGGAAGCAGAGCCTGATGCATGGCTCATGCTCAGCTCACTTTCTCCATTTTATACAGTCCAGGATTCCAGCCCAGGGAATGGTGCCACCCACGGTGGGCAGGTCTTCCCACCTCAGTGAACTTAATCAAGATAGCAACCCACAGGCATACAGAAGACAATCCCTTGGGTATTCTAGATCTTACAGGTCAGTGATTGAGATTAATCATTAAGTGCTGTAACTTTCAGGATAAGGAAAATTAAACAGAGCAATGTGACAGTTTTAGGTAAACATGTTTTTAAAGATCCTTCGGGGTAAGTAGATTCCCCTGACAATGAGGAGAGGAAGGCAGACATGCTGTGAATCAAGGACCAGTCCTAAATTCTTCCTTGATCCATTAATTAGACGGCACCTTTTAGCTAGGGTGGGGATGGGACATTGAGTCTGTTAGAGATATCTTTTTTTTTAAAGATTGGTTATTTATTATTTATACAGTGTTCTGTCTGCATATATGCCTGCAGGCCAGAAGAGGGGACCAGATCTCATTCCAAATGGTTGTGAGCCACCATGTGGTTGCTGGGAATTGAACTCAGGACCTCTGGAAGAGCAGTCAGTGCTCTTAACTTCTGAGCCATCTCTCCAGCCCTGTTAGAGATATCTTAGTAGCCATTCAAGGAGAGGTGTCACGCGGGCAGCTAGACACCCACCCTGGCATCCTAGGAAACTGAATACAAAACAAAGAATGGGTGTGGTTGTGCACTCCTGCAATGCCAAATTTGGGGCGGGGAGAGGAGGATTGCTGTAAATTTGAGGTCAGTTTAAGCTGCACAGTGATTTACAGTCCAGAGCTAACTACAGTGTGAGACCTAGCCACAAACAACACAGGAAGAAGACCACAGTTTTCTCTCCTACCTTCCACAAAGGGCATACCCAATGCCAAGGCTGCTCTGTGAGTGCTGAGCCATCTTGGGGGAGCCTGTGGTCCCACTGGTGAAGAAAATGGCCATCGGTTCCTGACTTCCTGTCTCCACGCAGCTGTGCTCTTCAGAAGCCGATCTGTAGATGAACCCCAAGATGGAGGCTGAAGACAGAGCAGTCCACTCTGTCATTGTTCTGTTCTTGCTTCCCTCTCACTACAGGGGAGTCCTGAACTAAGCCTACCACAATGCTTTCCTGAGCAGAAACTTCCAGACCTTTTTAGAGGAACCCTAAAGATCAGGGCAAAAATTCAACAGCATAAGTCCTTGTTTTTAAGCTCATTTCTCTGTTGGCCAAAGAGACAATCAAGAGAACTTCCAAAGTCATCTCAATGTCTTTGTAATTTATATAAAAAATTTAAATTAGCATTGAATCTTTGTAAATCAATACTATTTCAAGAATTGTGGCGTAGAGGAAGACCTTTAGACTCAAAAGTCAAATACACTGAAATCAGACTTAAAAACCTTTTCGTTGTTCAGAATCAATAACTCTGACAGAAACAGCGAGTAGCTGACCAGTAGCCATCCTTTCCCTTCCCTGAGCAAGTAAAAGTGGGATCTTGTTCAGGTACTAGGTAGCAACTTGCCTTGGGGGGGAGGGGAGAATAAGTCATAATTAAGCTAAGCCAATCAGGATCACTCTTTCCCCTTTTAGTGGTTGGTTTAAAAATGGGGCTGGGAGAATTTTAGTCAATACGTATAAAGCCCTACTTATAGGAGACATTAGCTTGTATTACAAAAGGGTAATGAAGGCTGGGAAGATGACTCATGAACGCCAGAGTTTGGATGCCTGAAGGCATAAGTCACAAACAATCCCACACCAGTTTGGAATTATGATTAATAGGGTGGTATTTATTTAAAGGGGAAAAAACTTACAGATCAGGACAACAGCCCTCTGTGCAATCAGGAAGGAGTCTAGTCGCCAGAAAGGAGCAGGAAGCAAAGAGAGAGAGAGAGAGAGAGAGAGAGAGAGAGAGAGAGAGAGAGAGAGAGAGAGAGAGAGAGAGGGGGGAAGTGGCCGCTTTTATAAAGAGAGATCCCACGCCCCAATGGGCTGGTATCTCAGCGGCTATTGGCTGGAGGAGCAGAAGGACCTTCTGCAACAGATCCCAACACCCATGTAAATACCAGGCAGGTGTGTGGCCCATCTGTAATTCCATTGCTTGGAAGGTGGAGACAGGAGCCTTAGAGCAAACTAGCTACCCAGACTAGTACCCAGACTAGTGACATTGGTGGGTCCTGAGTTCAACAAGAGACCCTGCCTCAATGAGTAAGATAATGAGAGAGATTGAGGAAGACATCTTACGTCAGCCT
>NW_026067926.1:5755922-5796698 GCF_014885135.2 Alexandromys fortis | reverse complement strand
CCCTCCCATCACATCCATCCTGTCTCGCAGCCCATGAATACTATGCATGTATAGAATGTATGCAGCACATACGTCTGGGACTCTCCTGGTCATGCTGGCATCATACCAAAGACGGGACCATGAAAGACAGTTAAGCTGGGGTCCATGCTAGCTTTGTCAGTCAGTTATGGCAGCCCTCTGTACTGTTTGCATCCTCGGGACTTGGGTCAGTACTAAGGTGGGAAGCATTCATTTTAGGTGGTAGCAATCTATATAAGGCTGTCTGCGCAGACAGCTCGCCAGCTCCTCCCATACCTGGTCAAACAGCTCCCACACTAAAGGACTGAGCAGAGTCCTCCATCTTTAAATCCAGTGAGACTTATGACTTAATCTGGCACAACGGAGTGCCACAACAGATGCTTGCTTGGTCAGCTTGCAAAGACTTTACAGTTGTTTTTCCTGCCCTTAGGGACAGGAGGACAGCCTCAGATGATGTTCAGATTGTCTTGTTTCATGGAGGAGCCCTGTGAATGGAACTCAATAGCCTCTGCTGTCAGTCAGCACCGCTAGCTTATGAATAAACCTGTTTCCAATATGCTGACCCCACCAAGATGATGTGGCCCAGAGACCAGCTGCCACTGGGGAATCATGGATGAACTTCTGACTCACTGCAGTAAGTAAATGCAATATTGCTTTAATTTATACATCAGTAAGTATTGAATAGGGTCTTGGTCGGTTATGGACAATTGATACATATTCCAGAATGTTTAAAGTACACACACACACACACACACACCCCACTAGGCAGCTTCTAACTGCCCAAGAACTCACTATATACCAGTCTGGCTTCAAACTTATAGATACCTGCTTGCCTCTGCCTCCTGAGTGCTGGGATTAAGGGCATACACCACCAGAACCTGCCTCATGCATTATATTTTTAATTTCCCTTTTTGAAAAAAATTCAAGTGAAAAGATTCATTTCAATGCACTTTTTGTGCTATTATTTTATTTTGAAGCATTGTCTGTAGACCTTAGGCTAGCTGAAAACTGTGCATGTGAGAATGATGCTAAATTTCCTCCTGCCTCCACTTCCCGAGTGCTGAGATCACACACACGTGCTACCCCATCCAGATTACAAGGCATTGGAGAAGTTCATGGCTTCACACATGCTAGGCAAATTCTATGATCTGAGTTATATCTCCAGTCCTCAACTAATTTTAATCATGAATGACACCATTCCATTGAAACTGTAAAGTAGAGAACATTATGTAATAAACATACTCAGATCATAATGCCAAAAATAGTTTCACAGAATATTGAGATAATTTTGATAACTCTCTTTCTTCAAAATGGAAAAAAAGATCATTGAATTTTTTCTTTCAGTACAAATATTGTGTGAAGTCGGATGTTGTGGGAACAGGAGCAGGGAAGATTTATCTAACATCCTAGGTCAGGGGACTTCTCTTGTCTCTGGACATTTCTTTTTTTTTTTTTTAAAGATTTATTTATTTATTATGTATACAACATTCTTTCCATGTATGTTTGTATGCTAGAAGAGGGCACCAGATCTCATTATAGATGGTTGTGAGCCACCATGTGGTTGCTGGGAATTGAACTCAGGACCTTTGGAGGAGCAGGCAATGCTCTTAACCACTGAGCCATCTCTCCAGCCCCCGTCTCTGGACATTTCTTAATTCAGTAAGGAAACCTACTAATTCAAGGCTTTCATTACATGTTTACTTTTTGCTAAGGGAAGAGACATTAGACTTCCTGAGAGGCAGGAAGATGAGCAGGGGTTTGCGCTGAAGTCTGCTTTTCTCTCTTCCCTGAGTTCCAAGCTCTGGAGTCAGAGTTGACTCTTTCCTGGTAACTTTCAGGTTTTATCTTTACACCTGAGACTCACATGTTCTCCACCTGCTAGACGTCCAGATCTTCTTAGACCTCTGATATATTTGTGGCTGGTGGATAACTTTATTATCTTAAGGCATGGTTTACCTGCATGTATGTCTGTGCACCACATGCATGTAGACCCATGAATGTCAGAAGTGGGCATTGGATTGTTTGGAACTGAGCTTACAGATGGTTGTGAGCTGCCATGTAGGTGCTGGGAATCTGAGCCATCTCTCCAGCCCCTAAACCTGAACTTATATCTCATAGCCATCTCCGCTGTTCTCTTCCTTCCCTCCCTGCCCTCTCCCCCCTCCTCCTGATAGTGTCTTGCTGTGTAGCTTAAGCTGGCTTCTAAGATCTCCATTATCCTTTTTTGACTTCCTGAATATACCCTTCCTGCTTTGAATTTCCATTTTTGCAGTGCTGGGAATAGAGTCCATGGCCTTGTCATTCTTAGGCAAGCACAGTACCGCCAAGCTGCATTGGCAGTCCCAGCTTTCTCCAAATGAAGGTATGCCAGCCACCCAGTCAATGCAAAGCCAACCAACCCCACTCCTTCTTTCTTCATTCTCTGTGGGAATCAGCCTTCAAATACAATTGCAATTGCTAATTGTTCTTGGCATTGTGCCGAGCTTGTCTGTGGTAGTTTGAATGTAGTTGGCCCCCATAAGCTCATAGGGAGTGGCATTATTAGAAGGTGTGGCTTTGTTGGAGTGGGTATGGTCTTGTTGGAGGAAGTGTGTCACTATGGAGCCAGACTTTGAGGTCTCATATGCTCAAGATACCGCCAGTGTCACTGACCACTTCCTGTTGCCTATAAGATGTAGGACTCTTAGCTAATTCTCTAGCATCATATCTGCCTGCGTGTTGCCATGTCCCACCATGATAATAATGGACTAAATCTCTGAACTGTAAGCCAGCCCAATTAAAATTTTACTTTACAAGAGTTGTTGTGGCCATGGTGCTTCTTTACAGCAATGGAAACCCTTACTTTACTCCATTTGTCTTTTCTGTAACCCTGTACTGTCATCATCCTGATTTCATAGATTAGGAAATGTCATTTATCTTAGCTGGGTTCACAACTTACTTATGTTTACAAAACACCAGTGACTTAAATAAGTATAATGCTATCAATGATCATTTTTCTCAGCTTATAAATACTTAGGAGATGCTTTCTTGTATGTTAACTTATTTTCTCCTCAAATATCATTAGATGTTTGCAGTGTAATTATCCCTGTTTTACATATGATGAAAACCAAGGTTAAGCTGTTTGTCCAACTGCTTGTTAAATATTCATCAGCACCCAGCTGTGTATGGTTAGATGTAGAAGACAAAGGCATCAGCCAAATATGCAAGCAAAGCCGTGGCGTCCTTTGAACATATAATGTAGGGCAGGAGCTGTCATGTTTCCTGCAAAGGGACAGATGGCAGACATTTTAGGCTCGGTGTGGGTTTTTTTAAGAGTAGAAATTAGAGAATTCTTTAGGTAAAGGGCCTGGTGAGTATGTTAGACTCTGTGGATTGCAGGATTCATCTTGGTCTCAATCAGCATGTTTGCTGCAGAGCAAAAAAATTCTATTACCCAAACGGGGTGGGGGGGAGGAAACATGCAGGCTATGGCTCACTGACCCCCATCTGAAAGTTCAAGCCTTTTACCTGGGGTGCACTATATGACTACACTGGGGAAAATGTGTGATTGGATGTAACAGTTCCTTTTAGTGAATGTTTTTCCACCTTGGGTCCAGAGTACTTCATATTCTTGCAAGTTTCTGCTTCCCCCAATACTTGCTCTTCTTTTTGATTTTCATGTTGGAGAGAATCCAGATACACACTCAGAAGAGCACACTCTGGGTTGAGGGGGGAGCACAGCACTGTGCTGTGAAGAAGTACTGACATTCTCAATGGCTTCTGTGGAGCTTTGTGTGTAACTCTGAACTGTTGAACTCTGGTTTTTAGCTTTTGATTTGTGTGTTTGGGTGTATGTGTGCACCTAGAACTCTCTGTTTTGGCTAGACGTGGCTAGCTAGTGAGCCGTGAGGGTGTGCCTGCTTCTACCCCACAGTGCTGGGGTTACAGCCACCTGTCTCTCGATGCCAAGCATTTATGTAGGAACTCAGGTCCTCATGTTTGTACAAACATCCATGAAGAGACAGTCTGCCAGTACCCTTGATTCCAGCTAGCCTATTCTCCTCTCCCCATGATCCCTCTAACAAGTCACTGAAAACTTTCACTGAAGCTCTGAACCACATACTTCATGGACATACAACTTTGGGAAAACTGTTCCCCTTCCCGTATCGCAGGGTTCTTGTTGGTACAGGGGTAATGCAATCCCTTACTCCCTATTATGAAGATTTAATGAGATAATGCACGGGAAGTGTGCGACTTGTCCAGAGGGCCCTCCAGCTGTAGATCCCTACAGTGTGGGTAGTGTTACGACACAGTTTCATGGAGCACTATTGCTTGTGAATCAGGATTCTTGGATTGTATTCCCAGTTCTTTCCAATTAGCTTGTGATAGCAACAAAATCACCCACCTGTTCCTCCATTTGTATCTTCATCTAATTCTATAGCTACTTCTTCCTTTGCTCTTCCATAACTCATGCCCTGTATTATTCAGTCGACAGCAGTCTGCCATGCGCTGTCATTTCCATACACGAGCCCTGTTGTAATAGGAGCAGGGTGGGGCTGCGTCCCCAGCACTCCAGCTGCCTGCTGGCTTATGCCCCCAAATAATTACAGGGACAGTGTATTCTTTTAAACACTGCTTGGCCCATTACAGGCTAATTCTCATATCCCTATCAACCCATCTCTAATAATCTGTGTAGCATCAGTCTTACCGGGAAAGATTCAGCATGTCTGACCTGGCAGCTTGCTTCATGGCGTCTGCCCAGGAGAAGGGAGCATGGCCTCTGAGCTCACTTCCTCTTTCTCCCAGCATTCTGTTCTGTTTACTCCTCCCACCTATGTTTTAACCTATGAGGGCCAAGCAGTTTCTTTATTATAATTAACCAATGACCTTCCTCCATCAGAGCCCTGTTTGTCTAACCCAGCTGCTGTGAATAGAAGCTATGTAGCTGTGTATTCCATTCTTAGCATCAAGGGTGACTTAGAGCCAATAAAAAAAGCCACGGTTCATGCAGCTCTTGCTGTAGAGTGGCCAGCCCATTCCACGTGTGCAATAAAAGCTTGTGAGGCTGGAGCTGCTGTTGTTTCCCCTTTGCAGGTAAAGACATGGAGGCTGATGCAGACTGAAGTAGCTTGCCCAAGATGGTCTTGCCCATTGGTGACAGAGCCAATGCCAGATGCTCCTGTGGTATGGGGCCTTGTGGACAATGTCCTTTGTGTTTCCTTCTCAATAGGCCTTCTTGTCTATGGTGCGCACACTCACTCTTCTGCATTTAGCTTCAGAGAGTTAGTTTGCATAGAGAGGAAAAACATGCAGGTGCATAGGGAACCCGGGTCTGAAGCAGGTGACAACAAACAACCCATTTCTATTAATCTGTATATCACCCTGTGACAGTGGCTTACTGGCTAACTTTCAGCACGTCTGACTCTGGCAGCTCCATGGCATCTCTCTGACTCTGCCCTTCTTCCTCCCAGCCTATCTTTTACTGCTTACCTAAGTTCTGCTTTGCCATAGGTCCATCCTTTTTGGGGAGGTGATGTAGGAGTCTTCTCTGTGTGCTGTAATTACCATTAATGAATAAAGAAACTGCTTTGGGCTTAGAGCAGGGCAGAACTTAGCTAGGTGGGGAAAACTAAACAGAATGCTGGGAGGAAGAAGGGTAAAGTCAGAAAGATGCCACGGAGCCACCAGAGTCAGACATGCTGAAACTTTGCCTGTAAGCCACTGTCACATGGCCATACACATATTAATAGGAGATGGGGTAAATTAATATGTAAGAGTTAGTCAATAAGAAGTTAGAACTAATGGGCCAAGTGGTGATTTAATAAATACAGTTTCTGTGTGATTATTTTGGGTGTAAGCTAGGTGGGCCACCTGGAAGAACAAGCAGGCCCTCCTCCTACAGTCACAGGGCTAATATGTTGCCCTGGGATTGTGGAACAGAATCTAAGTATAGACATCCATGGTCCATAGTTACTGATGTCTGTCTATGGGTGACTTCCACTGAAATGTCTCACGCTTGATGACTTTTCGTCCCTGCACCCTCCTGCTGTATTCACAGTGAGACATTTGCATAATGACCTACTCCATGGTCACTATGGCCAATGGCCTTCTTCAGGGCAGCCCCAATCCTCTAATCCTCTCTAAGCTACTTCTGAGCCCCTCTTGGTCCGTTCCGTTCCGAGAGGCTTTTCTGAGCCATGCTGCAGGCTAGGGTTGTTCTGCGCTCTTTTCTATACCACGATGAACATTGGTTTCTTTTCGTCTTCACCCAGAAGTGAGGCCCAGAGCTTTATACCCCATGCCCATTTCTTGTTTGTCGTTGGGAGTGACTGTCACTGGAATGTCTAGACAGAGTCCTTTCCTGGACAGTCTTCTTCAAATATTCTATATTCAGATGATTGGATCACACCCAAACTACCTCCTAGTCAATCTTTATATTGTTGGGGCAGAAGAAATAGTCTTTTTTTTACGTAGTTCCATCATCTTTCCTCTCCTTCTGCTTCGAGTCATCCTGAATCCTGAGTCTTGTTATATCCACAGCCACATTTCAGTCACCCTTCTCACACCTCGTACCACCGAGGCACACAGTGTTTGTAGAAAACTGGCTCTTCAATTGTTATTTTCAAGATTCTTGTTGCTGTTAGAATTTAAGGACATTTGGAACTCTAGACAACCTCTGCCAGTATCTTCAGCTATCAATCAACCCAGCATTTCACAGTTTTGCAAGGAAAACCAAGTCATGAATTCATGGGTTCCAAATATGATGATGTTCCAGAGGGAGGCGAGAGTACCTACCCCATGGCCTAATGATTTGATTGTGCGGTGGGGAGTGTGAGGAGGTGGAGGAGAAAGTAGTTTTGCAGTGAGGTGTGGAGTGTGGTCCTACAGACTGGAGAAGGGGGTTTAGCATAGTCAGTGTGAAGTCAGGCTGATAGCACGTCCATCACTCCATCTCAACAGCAACCTCAGCCTAAAGAAGAGGAAAACACCAGACAAAGCAGAGCTAAGAGATCGTTTACAAAACAGAGAATGGGGCTGGTGACATGATTTAGTGGTTAAGAGTACTGGCTGCTCTTCCAGAAGACTAGAGTTCAATTCCCAGCACCCACACGGTGGCTCACAACCTCTGTAACTCCAGTTCCAGGGCATCCATCCAACACTGTCCTAGTGCCTTTATGAACACTTCATGCATGTAGTATAAGACGTATATTCAGACAAACATTCATACATGTAAAATAAGTAAAATCTTATTCCCTGCCCTCCCAAAACTCAAAACATTGTTTGAGATGGGGTCTCTCACTGATTCAGCATATTTGGCTGGCCAATGAACGCCAGACCTTTGTCTCTTCCCACCTGACCCCCTCAGTGTGAGAGTCCCCTCTGTATGCGGTGACTATGTTTTATTGCCATTGGTTAATAAAGAAGCTGCTTTCTGCCAATGGCTTAACTGAGTAAAGCCAGGAAGAAAATACAACCAGAAATGTAGAGAGAGAGAGAGAGTAGGCAGAGTCAAAGAGACACATGTAGCTGCCAAAGGAGACAGATGCCAGAACTTTACCCAATAAGCCACAGTCCTGTGGCAATACATAGAATAATAGAAATGGGTTAATTTAAGATGAAATAGTTAATTAATAAAAATCCTGAGCTAATAGGCCGAGCAGTGTTTTACTTAATACAGCTTCTGTGTTTTTATTTCGGGTCTGGGCTGCTGGGAAATGAACAAGCAGCCTCCGCCTATACCCCTCCCCAGCGCTGGGATGACAGGTGCATGCCACCATGCCTGGATTTCATGTAGGTGCTAGGAATCCAAAATCAGGTTCTCCTGTTTGTCAGACAGGTACTTTACCAATTGTGCCTTCTCCCCAGTCCCAGGAACAACCTTCTTTTATTTCCGTACCTAAACTATTGGAAAATCTACAGTGTAACATCTTGGTAAACTCACATCCTATGGATATTTAGGAACTGAGATGTGGGGGTGGATGGCATCTCTTCAGTTAAAATGCTCTGCTGAGGTGGGGATCAGTTCCCCTTAGAAAGTCAAGGTAAGTCTGGTAGAGACTGAATCAATTGGATTTATATTTTTGTTTGTTTGTTTGTTTTTCGAGACAAGGTTTCTCTGTAGCTTTGGTGCCTGTCCTGGAACTAGCTCTTGTAGACCAAGCTGGCCTCGAACTCACAGAGATCCGCCTGCCTCTGCCTCCCGAGTGCTGGGATTAAAGGCATGCGCCACCACTGCCTGGCTCAACTGGATTTACAAAGGTAAAAGTTGTAAGAGGGGAAAGGCACGGCCCTCAGCATCATTAGCAGTCAGAGCCATCTGATTTCAACTTCAAGGAGAGTTTCTAGGTGACAAAGCATGGCAGCAGCTCTTTGACAAGGTCACCTTTGGTAAGGTGAGCCACCCTACTCAAGCTATTCCTAGGTCACTAAGCAAGTTCCTAGGTATGAGAGGGTATACCTAGGACGTTCTTGAGAGCCCTTCTTCCCTGCAGCATGTGCTGTTGTAGGGTGCCCACGTGGAGTGAGGGAGGATGGAGAGAGTAGGAGAAAAGCGAGGGGAGGAAAGGAAATGACTTTTTCTTCCAAACACAGGAATTGACACTTAGGGGTTCAAAGTTGTCTGGGGCTGGGAGATGGCTTAGTGAGTAAGGGGCCTGCTCTGCAGATATATGAACCTAAGCTCAGCTCCCCCAAATCGTCTGCATGCCTGTAATCTGAGCGCTGGGAATGGAAACAGGAGGGTCTCAGGGACTCACTGGCCAGCCAGTCTGGTCAAAACAATGAGCCTCAGGGTCAGTGGTTTAAAAAAAAAAAAGTGAACACTAGACCAACAGCTAGGGAGCCTGCATGGGACCAAGCTAGGCCCTCTACATGTGGATGACAATCATGGGACCTGGACAGTTTGTGGGGTCCCTAGCAGTGAGACCAGGACCTTTCCCTGGTGCATGAGTTGGCTTTTCAGAACCTATTCTCTATGCAGGGATGCCTTGCTCAGTCTTGATGCAGGGGGTGGGGGTCATAGAGAGCTTGGTCCTGCCTCAACTTGCTGTGCCATTCCTTGTTAACTCTCATGGGTGTGCCGGGCGGTGGTGGCACACGCCTTTAATCCCAGCACTGGGGAGGCAGAGGCAGGCGGATCTCTGGGAGTTCGAGGCCAGCCCGGTCTACAAGAGCTAGTTCCGGGACAGGCACCAAAGCTATAGAGAAACCCTGTATCGAAAAAACAAAAACAAAAAAACCTCTCATGGGAGGCTTTACCCTTTCTGAGGGATGCATGGGGGGCACGTAGAAGGGAGGTAGGAGAAGGGAATGGGAGGAGAGGAGGGAGGTGAAACTATGGTTGTTATGTAAAATAAATTAAAAAAAAATAATAAAAATGGATAAGAAAAAATCAGGTGGAGAGTAATTGAGGAAGATAAACAGCATTGACCTCTGCCTTCCACATACATGCATGTCCACATGCATTCTCTCTCTCTCTCTCTCTCTCTCTCTCTCTCTCTCTCACACACACACACACACACACACACACACACAGACACGCACACTCTGTGTTTCACAGAAAATAAGATGCAGTGGAGACAGCAGGGAGTGGAGAGGCCAGATCTCACAGTTCTTTTGAGGTCAAAGTAACCCAAGGACCTCTGAGGAGGGCCCACCTTTGAAAGGGTCACAACACCTCTCAATGATGCCATGTGGAGGACCAGTCTTTAACACATGGACTTCAGAGGCAGTACTTACATCTGAACCACAGCAACTCTCCAAACCATGACTTATGCCTGGTACATAGTCAATCAATGGCATTTGTTGAACAAGTAACTATGGGATTGCTGAAGAGATAATGATTGTTTAGTGTGATATTGTCTCTTGGCACCAAGTTTCCCTACTTGACTAGGAAATTGTTTTTGCTTTTTCTATTCTTTTAAAATAATGTGCTATAAACTAGGGACCAGAATCCAGAATGTGCACGGATGTTATGACTAAGTCGGGAGCTTCAAAGACCTTGACTGATGAGGAAAGGCGCCTGGGTCAACCACTCAGGGCTCCTGTGGTTATTTCCCTACTTCCAGAATGTGCAGTTGGGAGAGATATACTGAGAAATTGGCCGAATTCTTACATTGCTTCCATGACCTGTGAGAATATCCCATCCCCGGATGGACTGCAGAAATTAGTGTCACCATTAAGGATTTGAAAGATGCAGGGGTGCTGGTTCCCACCATGCCCCTGTCACTGAGCAGTGGGTACATGGACAAAGAGACCAGGGTGGCAGCAATAGAAGATGAGCCTGGGGCTTGATAACATGGACTTCTACTCACCAGGGCTGACTGCCAGATCTGCCAAGAGCAGAGAATACCACTGACCCAATATGGCATCATTGCCTGGGGTGAGCAGCCAGCTACCGGGTGGAAGGTTGACTACACTGTGTTGCTTCCTCCATGGAAAGGAGGTTTTATCCTTACCGGCATAGATACTGATGTTTCTTATGGATTTGCCTATCTTCCATATAACGTTTCTGCCAAAATCACCATCCGTGTACTTACAGAATACCTTATTCTCCACCATGGAATTCCACACAGTATTGCTTCTGACCCAGGAACGTACTTCCCAGGCAGAGAAGTGTGATAGTCGGCCCACTGTCCTGAAGCAGCGGCCCTGACAGAAAGATGGGATGGCCTTAAAAGACACAACCACAAAGTCAATTAGGTGGCAGTAGCCTGAAGGGCCGGGATAGAGTTCTCCACAGGGTATATGCTTTGACTCAGTGTCCAGTATGTGGGATGTGTGCTCCTCCATCTGGAATTCATGGGTGCAGGAATCCAGGGTAGAAAAAGGAATGGTTCCACTTACTGTCACCCCTAGTGGTCCACTGGGAACCTTTTTGCTTCCAGTTCCCATGACCTTAAGTTCTTCTGGCCTAGATGCTTTAGTCCAAGGAGGGGCAGCACTCCGGCCAGGAGACAACAACAAACAATCCATTAGACTGAAACTCGGGGCTTCCCCCTGGCCACTTTGGGCTTCCGATGCCCTTCAGCCAAAGCACGACAGTGTTAGGAAGAGTGATTGATGAAGATCACCGTGAACAATTGGATTGATTCTCCACAATGGAGGTAAGAAAAATTATGTCTGAAGTGTAAGACTTTAGGTATCCCTTGGTGCTACCATGCCCTGCAATTAGAGCCAATGGGGAGCTACAGCCTAATCCAGGCAGGGAGACAAAGGACACAGACCCATCAGGAATGAAACTATGGATTATAATTGACATGAGTGTTTCTGTAATATTGTTAGGAATGTGTTTGTACAAGTATTTGTGTTTTCCTTCCTTAATTTCTTATCAGGTTCTGTAACATCAATTAAGAGAATACCAGTGGTTATTATGTTTAAGTTTGAGACACTAAAAGAATGTCCTTCAAGGGATAGCACCATTTCTTCTAGAATGTATAGTGCATTTGCAGTTGTATGAGGACTAGTTATATCACATTTCATGTAATTATGACGTGGTTAAATATAGGATGTGTTTGTACTTGTACATGAGTAGTTAGATCAGGTTGGGTGTAATAATGACCTGGCTATTGCGTTCATTTGGGAATTAAGGAGATATCATTGTGTGTCAAGTTGAGAAAGGGTTAGACTTGTGATGACTATTCTTGGTAGTCAACTTGACTACATCTTGAATTGATTAAAATCCGAACAGGTGTGAGGGAAGTAGATAGACTCACTTCTAATCATGGCCCCACCACCTGGTGGTAGCCTGCAGAAGGACATGGGGGAAGGAATTTTGACCTTTGCTCTTCACCCCCACGACCCCTGCTCCCCGTTGTTTCTTGCAAGTCCATTCCTTCCCTGGCATCAGAGCCTGCGTTTTCCAGGATTCTGGTGTATACTGAAGACCAGCTGAGGCATCCAACTTCATGGACTGAACAAGTACCGGGTTCTCTCTGTAGACTTCCATAGAAGTTCTATTTCTGTGTGTGCCAGTGTGTGTCTCTAGGTCTGTGTGTGCTTTTTGTACATTTTCCTTGGCTCTTTATTTTTCTGTTTGTTTCTTTTGTCTCACTTGATTTCATTTGTTCTTATTTTATTTTTTTCTTTAGATTCCTGTAGGTTTTCTAATGAAGGAGAGCAAGAAAGAGTATGGGCTTCAGTGGGTGGGAAGGTGAGGAGGATCTGAGAGGAACTGAGCTATCTGGAAGCATAATCAGAATAGATTGTATGGAAAATTCTGTTTTCAATTAAAAAATTAATCTTTAAGTACAGTATGGTTTAAAAAGAATGTAAGTGAAAAGAAAGAAAAAGGAACCCGTATAGGAAAATTCAATCAGAATTCAGCCCTGAAAATGTCATCCCAGAGGAATCATTTTTCTCTTGGGCTTAGGAAATTTCAGTCTTAAACATAATTTTAAAATACTTCTAAAATTTAGGCATTTCACAAAATGATATCCCATCTTTAATATTGCCTACATGTCCCTTTTTATTTTCTACTCTAATTCTCTGCTTATATTGCAACATAGTAATATAGACTCAAGCCTCAAAATGAGTTAAAATGTTAGGAAAAAACGACGTTCATAACCATCAGCACCACCATGTGAGGGTATAAGACTATTTTTGTTGTTGTGCATTTATACAAAGAACAAAAAACCATATTAGAGAGTAAATAAGAGTACAAACATAACAGAAAATAATTTGAAAAATAAAATATTCTACTGACAAAGAAATGCTGATTGTGATAATTTTGCGTTCTGCCTCAGCCATCACTGAGGCCACAAATACAAGGTGGCAGGGTGCCAGTATTTGCATAGATGCTACACTCCTCACAGTACTGGAGGGCACAAGACTCATCAGTAATGTGTTTGACCCCGATGATCTTTTCTTGAATGATTTTGCTTGATTCAACACACTTTTCGACCTCTCCACGATTTGCGAATCTTAGAAAAGACACACACAAAATTAGTTTTGAATTGTTCTTTCCAGTGAGCTTCTACAGTCATGAGGGCTGTATGGGAAAGTCCGGGACTGAAGCCCATCACACATGTGACACCAGCCTTGGGGTAAAGCTCCTGCTCCTTCCGTATCTTTTCCTCTCCTACAGTTGCTATGCATGTGAACCCAGGTTGCAAAGGTTCAAGCAAGGAAGAGTGACTTGCACCCCAATGGCTGCTACAGGCCCATGAGAGGTGGGAATGATGAAGAAGGTGTTAGAGTTGGCTGGGCTCAGCTCTGGTCTCCACCATCTAAGTCCCGAGAAAGGACACCATTACTGCTGACAGCCTGCCTCTCCCAAACTTCAGACATCTCTTGTCTCTCTTCCATCTCTGTCAGCTGTCCTCCATGGAGTCTATTCTCTTGACCCATCTCACTTTTCCCACAGCCATTGACAATGAATGAGGGGACATGTGAGCTCCCCAGTGAGTAGGAAGGGGTCGCTATAGCCATACTCTGTGTGAGTAGGTGTCAGCTCATGCCCAAGGCATCCTCTGTGGACTCCCCAGTCTACAGTGTCAGAGGGGGAAAGGGTGCTCAGCCAGGGTCCTGTTAGACACCTGAAGGCACACTCCCTGGTGACAGAAATCAATGCTGGCACATTCGTGCTTTCGGGCATGGGCAGACACACACACATTCACACACAGTCCAGGCTGAGAACAGTGGACTTGTAAGTCTCAGCTCCAAGCTAGAAGGAAGATCCTCAAGTTTCTGTATCCATCTGCCCACATCTTCTCAAACCTGACAGTGGCCTTGACTTTCCATACAAGAAGCCACTCTAGTAAAAATGACCCTGCTCTAAAAAGGTCCAGTGTCCCAGTGCAGACGTGTTTTCACCCCTACTCATGTGACTTACTTGACTTCCTTGACTGCTTTCCTGGCAAGACAATAAAGAGAAATTAACAGCATATAGATAATGAACAGCAGACCGCCAGCAATGCCAAGAAGAATCTTCATTTTCATGTCTAACATCTTTCACACCTGGAAGAGAAGATCGGGCAGAGGGGTGGCTTCACTCCCAAATTCAGCAGCCACTTGGCCTCTGCTGCCCATGTCCCATGCCCCAGTGAAGAAAAAAGGACCCAAACATGGATCTTCATATTTGTGAGTAGAAGGAACTCTGTCCAGGGAGGTCCACGCTGACCTCATGTGTGTAAGAGAGTTTATTTGTGGTTGAAAAGGGATTTGAGCCAGGCAGTAGTGGCCCAAGACTTTAATCCCAGCATCCGGGAGGCAGAAACAGGTGGATCTCTTAGTTTATGGCCAGCCTGGCCTATAGAGCTAGTTTCCAGGACAGGGTCCAAAGCTACACAGGGAAACCCTGTCTCAAAATACAAAAAAACAACAATCAAACAAAATACCAAAAACAACAACAAAAAGAGACTTGATTGTAAAATCCAGATACCAGGAGATGAGGATGACCGAGAAAGTAATTACTGTTCAGAGGCAGTGAAGGACCCTGAGCGAATGAGAAGCCTGCACTGGAGCTTCCCACACCTTCCCAACTGTGCTCCCTGAGTCAGAACTTCCTCCACCAAGTACACGGGGCAGACCTGTTTCACGGACTGAGGGAATGACACTTCAAAATGTTACTGCCCTACACTGCTGAGAAAAAAAATTGGTTAAAAGCAGATTTTTTTCTGAGGGTTGGGAGACCCCCACAAACAAATAAATAGGTTATGCTATCTCAGGGTTAACAAGATTCAACCCATTGCTGAGGCTGAAACAGACATGCTCAGATCATGAGCCAGCTTTCTCAGGAGTTTCTTGTGCCTCGTTCTGTCTTCTAGCAGGCTATGTGTCTCCCTGCTAAACACTTAGCCCTCCCACCAAGTCCCCCTTTCCTGGACTTACTCTACTATCAGAATCTGGGGAGCAGCACGCCCAGAGACTACAGAAAACAATGTGACTACAAAGCATACTTACCAACGTCAAGATGTCTAACACTGAATTTACGACAATTATTTAAAGCACGCGCCCGCACGTGTGTGGACAAACCTGCAAATAGAAGGAAAAGGTTTCTGATGTAGGCTGCTTCAGAAACCTGCCGTTTCTCAAACCCGTGATTTGAGAAAAGGATTTAAACAACTCCCTTAGAGCAGTTCAGAGACAGACCAACGTATTTTACCGAGGGAAGGATAAGGTCTGCCAGGGCTGCAAGAAATTTCCATCAGCTCCAAGCCAACCTCTGTGACATCAGCTTACAGCCCCCTTCATCACAATGCCGAATTCTGTCCCACCTCTAGGCATATTTTAACTTCAAGAACTAGAGACTATTTTATATCATTTAAAGTCTAACAGTTGAGAGTCTGCCAATCAGAACCTGGTCAACTGTTTCAATTATTTAAACAGAATGATGGATTGAGGTTTTAAACACCCTTGACATTATAAGCTACAGGTGTTTGATTGTGTTCAGTTGTACAGTGAAATGAGGTGAAGCTGTTCACTAGGATTCAAGCACACACTCAGCCACACTGGCTGTATCTCACACCTCATGGTGAAATAGCTGCAAAACAAGGAAGTTAAAGAGAATCCCTATTTTAGTCAGGTTTATTGTATGATTTTTTTCCTGTCAGTTTCTTTTCAGGCTCCATCTTTTTATAGTTTAAAATATAAGATAACCTAAGAGAAAGATCCATCCCTCCTACTGAGATTACTCTTGTTTGAGGTTTTGTTCAGAACCCAGATTTCTGAGTCTCTTCCTTTTGAGCCTAACAGTACACCTGTTACCTAGGATCATTGATATCCAAGTATGCATCTCGACTGGAAGTAAAAATTATATGAAGGTTAAGATATATATATATAATTTTAAAATTATATTAAAAATTCCAAGACCATGTCTGAGACTAAAGGCTACCTTTTAAATTTCAACACTGTAAATTTAGAAATTTATTTATACTTATAACATACAATGGCAAAGAGTATATATCTTTCCTACTTTAGACTGGGCATCCAGTAACTCACAACTTTGCAGCTAGCCCGTCCCTATCTCCAGGACATATGGTAATGACCAGAGTAGGATCTCACTGGGGCTGGTGAGCCGTGGTTCTCTATTAACCCGTCTATGTGGGTGGGCTGACTCTCTGTCCTGACTTCAACTCTCTAATTGACTGCTGTAGAGCTGTTGATTTTCAGTTTGTTCAGCTTCTTGTTGTGAACATGGTGATGACTTACATTCTTCATACATTTGGAGGAAACACCCAAAGCCCTAGATTCATTTCTATCCACTTTCCCCTTTTCGGGATAGCTTCAGTTGGCCCGTCTCCTGGTCTGTGGATTCTTTCTTCTGCCTGTTCACATTCGAAATGGACCTCTGCTGGTGACATCTTCATTTTGTTTATTGGAGTTTCCAACTCTGTAATCTCTACCTGCCTCTTCATAGTAGTTTTCCTTTTGTTAATATTCTTTATGATAACACTATACTTTTCTTAGTTCCTTAGACATGGCTTTCTTTGAACATATTTTATTTTTTTTATTTTTTTTTTCGAGACAGGGTTTCTCTGTGGTTTTGGAGCCTGTCCTGCAACTAGCTCTTGTAGACCTGGATGGTCTCGAACTCACAGAGATCCGCCTGCCTCTGCCTCCTGAGTGCTGGGATTAAAGGCGTGCGCCACCACCGCCTGGCTCTTTGAACATATTTTAAAGTGGCTAACTTAAATCTTTGTTTAAATAGGGCTGAAATCTGGGCCTTTTCAATTAGCATTTTGGTTGATTGCTCTGTCTTTTGTGAGTTCTATTTTATCATACTGTATTGTCATTTTGAAAGCTAGAGATTTTAAATGGTGTTTTTGAAAGCTAGTCGTCCATCCCCCAAGACTGTTCTTGCTGCTTGTCACAGTCTCATAGCTTCTTATGTGACTTTCCCCAACCGATTCTCTAACATATGTGTTCTTTGTTGTGTACAGACAGTGATTTGCCCAGAGGCAGCTAATAATTAGGCAAAGGTTTCTTGAAATTCCTGGGAACAAGAACAACAGCCAAATCTTCCAGTCTTTGCTGAGGGGCTCAGGCTACCTGTGGGCTATGCCTGCAACACTGAGCCAAACAGCTGAGAAACATGTCTCAGGCCTCTTCTCCTTGGGAAGAGCCTCCAATATCCTGCATATGCAGTACTTTAGGGCAAGTTCATACTCTTCTGAGTGTGTTTCTCGTCCTCTCAGGCACACAACTTTAAATGGTGCAGTCTTCTAGACTCCAGGAATACGTCAGTGCTTTCTAAAACCCTATAGTTTGGGACTCTAGGTGTGAGGTTCAAAGGAAACTCTATTTTCCCCAATTTCCAAAAGACAGAGTGGACAAATGGCTACCTGTTGTCCCTAGTACTATATTAAATCCCTCCCTTGCCTCCAGGCTCCTTCAGTACCTGTTACACATTTCAAAGTCAATGCTAGCATCCCAGCCCTTCTCACCTCCTCCCCTACCCTGAACTCCCCCAGCCCACAGACTTCCCTCCCCAGCTACTCATGCTCCTATGACCCTGCTATTTTGTGTATGCTCACTCTGTCTTGCTCTCTCTACCTTCCTCCTTTCCCTCCCTCTGTTCTCCCATGTTCTCCCTCTCTCCCTGTTCCTCTTTCAGTACCAGGCATAAATTCCCTCCTGAGAAAGAGACCTCAACTCCAATGAGAAAGTAGTTGGTTACGTCCCTCCCCATCACAGTCATACCACTATTGCTCCAGCTGATACTTCTTGCCTGGCAGGTTAGTATTGTAGTATACAGAGGTCATTGATCTCTTTCCTACCCCACAGGCCTACAAAACACCTTCTGGCTCTTGCAAGCTAGCCATCAGGGGAAAAGTTTCCCTGTTCGTTTCAACTTGTTTTTTCTATGTCCTACAAGCAAAGCATGTGGTGTCTTTAGCTGTAGAGTTTTGCCATCTAGTTCTGGTGGCCAACCAAGAATGTATCTGTTTGACCAAATGTCCCATACATTGAAATTTTCATTTAGTAAGTTATGTTCTCTGGGAGAAGGATTATCTACCTATGGTGAATACTTTTAGACTCCCATTTCCCCTAAATTTTATATATTTAATATTTTAGATTTATTTATGTGTTAATGTTTTGTCTGCATGTGTTTATGTGTGCCCTGTACCTCCCTGATGCCCATGGGGGTTAGATGAGGACTTAGGATCCCCTGGGACTGAAGTTATAGATAGTTGTGAGCTGCCATGTTGGTTTTGGGAGTAGAACTCAGATCCTCTGTAAAACCAGAACCAATTAGTGATCCTAATTGCTGAACCAGTTAACCCATTTAAAAATGTATTTTTTAAATTAGCTAAGTAGTGGGTTTCCATGAAGCCTTTTCATGCAGCTTTAGTTTTCTTTTTTCCTTTTAAATGAAGTCACTTTAATTAACTGGGAAATCAAAACATCACATAGGTAATTTAAGGAAGTCATTTAAACACTTTCTTGGCCTCTATCTCAATATTGCTCAGTGGACTTCTTCTTCTTGTTCTTCTTGTTCTTGTTCTTCTTGTTCTTGTTCTTGTTCTTGTTCTTCTTGTTCTTGTTCTTCTTCTTCTTCTTCTTCTTCTTCTTCTTCTTCTTCTTCTTCTTCTTCTTCTTCTTCTTCTCCTTCTCCTTCTCCTTCTCCTCCTTCTTCTTTTCTCCTTCTCCTCTTCCTCCTCCTCCTCCTTCTTCTTCATCTCCTTTTTTTCTCTTTTTGATTTTTTTTAGGATTTTTTAAATACAATCTTTTCTCATTTTACATAGCTATCCCCAATCCCAATCCCTCTGCTCCTCTTGTTTACCTCCCCCCTCCACTCCTCAGAAATGGTAAGACCTCCCATGGGGAGTCAATGAAGTCAGACACTTCAATGGAGGCAAGACCAAGGCCCTTCCCCCTATATCTAGACTGAGTGAGGTCTCTCTTCAAAGAGAATGTACACCAAGACGCCAGTTCAAGCGCTAGGAATAAATCTTGGTCCCACTGCCAGTGGCCCCCACAGATTACCCAAGCCTCACACTTGTTCCCCAAATTCAATGGGCCCAATTTGTTCCTGTACTGGTTTCCTTGCTATAAGTCTAGAGTCAATGAGCTCTCACCTGCTCAGGTCAGCTGTTTCTATGGGTGTCACCATCATGGTCTTGACCCCTTTGTTCAGTTCATATTATCGCTCCCTGGTGGAGTTGTTTCCGCTCCTCCCTCTCTTGAACTGGTCTCTTGCAGCTCAGCCCAGTGCTTTGCTGTAGATCTCTGTACCTGCTTCCATCAGCTGCTGTATGAAGGTTCTATTGTATTTCTTCCGGGAGGTCAAATCCTGGTGCGTGTTGAGGAGACAGGGACTGCTCCTTTCCTCAGTGCTAACTATGATATCTACCAGGCCGATCAACATACACAGCCAGTCTGGGAAGTGCCAGTCTTGGAGAGACCCACAAAGCCTTCGTCCTACAGCTCAATGCTGATGAGAGTTGCATCTGTACCATAGAGAGACCTGAAAGCCAGAGCATCTGAATCATCTCCCACATCCAGAAAGTGGAGGCTTTAGTTTCTCAAGGGGGAGCTGACTCTAACCATGTTGGGGTGGGAGATGAATTCCCTATGGAGGGAACTCAGTTGCCTCCAGAAACAAAGGGGTCCACATGATGATGATGATGATGATTACAGTTATGGCTGCTGGTCATCAATGAAGACTGGCAATCCAAAATATGAATCACACAGGTGCTGTGAGGCCAGTGCTAAAGGTCTAGACACAAGCAGCTTGCCGATGTCAGTCAGCTAGTGCACAGAACCATCAAGGTTGGTACTCAGCTAGTCAAGTTCTAGAACTTTAAATCTTAAACTCTGGTCCCAAACTCTAATCTATGATAGAGCTATCACAGACGCTTCCCAAAACCCAGTCCTAGACTGCATCCTATACAGTTAGATCACAGTCTCCAAGGGGCCTTGTCCTGACCAATTTTGAAATTTTATTTTAAAAACAGCATACATTTCTCCATTTTGTGATGCCCTCACTATGCCTTGCTAAGATCCTAGACTCCATGTACAGTCTTAGAACTTCATAAGATCTGCCCTAGTTGATTTCTCAGTACCTCTCTGTAGCAGGTGCAACCCAATTCAGTAGATAAGAAAGTTCAGAGAAAGCACTCACGGGACCTCCAAATAATAGATGAAGAAAGGGGATGGAATCCCAGCCTCCTGGGCCCAGCTTTGGGGCCCCTGTTCTTACCCCCACTTTAATGGTTCTCACTCTGTAGCTGCCAGAATCACCAAGAGAGCTCATCAAAGTCACATGCTCGACCATGACCATGTTGGGGTTCTTACTCCCTAATTTAAATAATATGGGTGGAGCCTGAAAATCTGCACAAGACACAAATTCTCAAATGACTCTGATGATGCTGTTCCAGCCACCATACGTGGAGAACCAGGGCTCTACATGGCAGAAGCAGGAATTGGCAGACCTTCAGTCCACTGCAAAGAAGGCAACTCACTGCCTTCCTGAATCAGTAGAGCTATGAGAAGGCTCCACCCCTCCCCATATTTGATCTATAAAGAGAAAGAGCAGAACTGTGGTAAGGGAGACCTCTGTGACATCTGTCAGCGACAAGACTCCCCTGGTCTGAGTCATCAGATGTGGGTTGAGGCTCTTGCACCTTTGTATCTCTCAGGTTCCTGGGGGTGATTCTGACAACAAAAATGGGGAGCACCTGTGGAGAGAGGCTGAGCCTATTTTAGGCAGATGCTCCATGATTCTACCTACTTGGCCCCCAGTTCCAGTTTGACCTCAGGTAGAATGCCATGGACTGATGTGGGAGTGTCTTCTATCTATCTGTTGCTTTCATTGGTTAATTAATAAAGAAAACTGCTTGGCCTGATAGGGTGGAATTTATTTATTTTTGGCATAAAGCTAACATATTTATTATAGGAAAGAGAGAGAGAGAAAGGGAGGGGGGAGGAGAGAGGCAAAGCCCTGTGTGTACACTGGGACAGAGAACGATGGCGGGCGGGTCAGAGGTTAAAAAGGAGTGGGCGTGGCTAGGGCAGGGACCAAAAGAATAACATTTCCACATCTTGCTTTTAATAAAAAGCAAATTAGACACTCCAGTTTGAAGGAATTGGGGCGGCGAATTCTCAAGACTGCTTCTGGCTGACTGTGGGCGTCGTCTTGGGGGGGAGCGCAAGAGAAGGTTGGGTGCTGGGAACATCCTGGCATAGCTGGTCTCTTTGCTTTTGACCGGTGTCTGTGGCATGGAAATGTCTAGTGTTCCTAAGGTATTGGCAGAACAAAAATCAAAGTTAAATTAAGGGAAAAAAAATTTCAGGACCAAGGGATTGAGGCGGTATCTGACCTGTTTAAGATGGATCTCTTAATTTGGCTTCCTGGAACTCATGAGAACTCCTTGGGTTTGTGAAAACAGAAGTTTTAGACATATAATAACTGTAGCATAAGAGATAAATTTAATTTGAAATTAGTTTGGTGAGGTCACCTTGCAAAACCTCTCAGCTGTCAAACTTTCAGAGATCTTTGAGAAGGATAAGATTTTACTTGAGTTACTGATTAAAAATGACAGAGAACTTACTTGGTTGGCATCCAGAGCTACTCTTTTTTGGGTCCTCTGTGGTTGCTGAAGGTTGCACTTGACCTTTGTTGTTTAGTGCAGGGTCTGTCAGGCTGCAGAAGACCCTGTGGGCTAAGAAATCTGTAGGAAGACAGGCCTACCTTGACCTGAGCAGCTAGGCTGTTGATTCTAGCAATTCCGTCCACGTCTAGAGAGGTCTTTACTTTAGATGAAAGGCAGGTTTTTCCCAATGGACGTTGTTCTGCGCATGTCTGTCTTCTTTGGAGGGAGCAGAGAGCTGCTGCTAGGAGCCAACCTGTCTCTTTTTGTTGTTGTGAAAAGTTTTTAATAATTAAATACTTAAATATCACATTCCCCAGACTCTGAGCAGTTGAGGGCTGTTTATCAGGTATAACTATAGTATAGAATTTGTTTGGAAAGTTGGGTCTGAGCTTGACCAAATTGGCTCTCAACAGGTAAGATCTACATTTGTAAAAAGGCAGAGAGAGGGAAAGAACTGCCCGTAATATAAGGTTAGTGGCAGAACTGACAGTGGTAGAGAACAGCTTAAGAGACTTAAAGGTACATACCAGTTTAAAATATATGTATTATTATGTATAGAAAGAGTGAACAGGAATTGAGCAATGTGGACGACTCTGACGGGCCCTATCAGAGGCGTGACATTGTTTAAAACAGAGTTAATAGGAGGATTTTAGTGAAAACCAGTTGAAGAGGCAGAATAAAACCAGGAATAAAACTGTAAAACTGTGAGTAAAACCGGGAGAGTGTGGTCACGTGGCCTGGCTCTCAGCCAAGATGGCGAAAAAAGTCACCTGACCCATCTGGCCCTAAGCCAAGATGGCGACCACCATGTGTAGTCTGCTCTGTTGAAAAGCCGCCATGCCACAACAAAAGCCGCAGAGGGGAAGGGCAAAAGGCTGACCCAAAACAGCCCTCTATAGTTTTAATGGGGCCATTTATTTGGACAGAGATGGATAAGTGTAAGGCATTAAAGCATGAGGCCAGAGTGATAGGTCTGGATGGCTTGGCTCCCATGATCAAGGCCATGCAAACACCCACAAAAACCATGGCACCTCAAGCTTACAATGAGAACGGCTCCCTGTTAAGGCAAGATGCAGATGGCATGAACACCCAGGCCCTATGAAAAGGCGCCCGATTTCATAGGGGGGGATGCTATAACCTAGCTGAATCGACTCGGCAGGAGGGATTCAGCCAAGGTCAGGCCGCACCATAGCGGCATGCCGCACCGTAGCAGCAGTTACGACGAAAAGAAGGAAGAAAAGGAATGAAAAGAGGAAAAGGGAGAGCTGGAGACCCCGGGCCTCCAGGCGCGGGTGAGCTGAGGGGCTGCCTAAGGCCACACTGTCCCAGGCACGGGCTTAGCACAGGAGACAAGCCGAATTGAATGCCAGCAAAGGGAACAACTGAGGCCCTGAACCTGAAGGCCCACAGTTGGAGGTTCCCCCATCCCTAGAAACCACGAAGGGTTGCCGGGAGCTCAACGGTCCATCCCTTGGGTTAAAAGAGATGGTTAAGCTGGCCGAGATGGGACACTCACAATTAGTTGATTTGTTGTTTGGAGGAGCTGCGTCCAGGCAGATGGAACACGTGGGTCATTGTGGAAAAGGTCCTCAGGTCCTGATTCTGCCCCAGGAGGGAGCTCGGAGTCCTGGATGGCACCTAAAGCCGGAACTCCGGCCCCAGGTAGAAGTCCGGGGTGCACGAATCATCCGAGTCACGCGGCACCATTTGTTATTCTTAAAAACAATCCCCGGGCAGGCTGGTGGAGCCCACCATGAGAAAAGCGGCTACAGCTTCCCACCAGCAGGAGGGCACGTGCCGCGCAGGCGGTGGCGGTAGGTAACAGACACATAAACACAAAAGATAGGCATAAGGCTAACATTTATTTCCTGTATATTTATTACAGGAAAGAGAGAGAGAAAGGGAGGGGGGAGGAGGAGAGAGGCAAAGCCCTGTGTGTTCACCGGGAGAGAAAACAGGGACAGAGCTAGGGTGGAATTTAGATAGGCAGAGTAGACTGAACAGAATGCTGGGAAGAAGGGAAGTGAGGCAGAAATCTCCGAGATGGACACAGGTTAAGATATTTTCTGGTAAGCCACCACCTCATGGTGCTACACACACTAATAGAAATGGGTTAATCAAGATGTGAGAGTTAGCTAATAAGAGGCTGAAACTAATGGGCCAGGCAGTGTTTAAAAGAATACAATTTGTATGTTGTTGTTTTGGGTATAAAGCTAGCCGTGCGGGAGCTGGGCCCGAACGCAGCCTGCCACTCCTATCACTACGATGGACTCGAGCCAGCAGCTTCATGAGGACAGCTTCACTCTCGAGCCAGCAGCTTCATGAGGACAGCTTCACTCTCAATGTTCTAGAAGAGCTCATTTTGGCATTGATATCGTGTGCTCCAGAACCACCAAGGTGGAGATACCAAGCTCTCCTAGAACTAGACCCAAGCCACCTCTTCACCCCTGACGTGGAGACCCTACCTGTCATGGATCCTACGAGTCAGCCAACCTAGACTATTTTATAGCTCCATAGAGTTTTCCAGGTTGCTTCTCTGTGTTTTCTTTGTCATGCTGTCCCTTATTGTACTTACGATGGCAGGAAAGCACTAAAGAAGGTTGCGTCTGAGCTGAGCTTCGAGTACCAGCATGACAGGGGTGGGGGAGAGGAGAGAGTAGCAGAGGACTCTATACTGAAGTCCAAGCAGGCCTGTTAGGAAAGCACAGTCTAGAACAGCAGCTGCTCTGCTGGAAGCCAGTGAGACAGGAGGGTGATGGGGGTGAGCACCCTCCAGCACTAACCCTGCAGATGCAGCTGTGTTCTGCAGATCCACACAGGTGGGGCGAGGTCTCTCTAGCCAATCTGATTGCTTAGTATGATCCATTAGCGAACGGGGCAGAGCTGTGCTCTCAGACACCAAGGGCAAAAGAAGATGAGAGCCTCAAATGTGACCTGCACAGAAGACAGTGGTGTGACACTCATGGAGGACGTAGTAAACCCCATACGCCACAGAAGGACAACCATCTTTGTGTCTTTTCAGATATTCCAGACTGTGGTGGTTACCTGGACCCTTTGGAAGGATCCTTCACCAGCCCCAATTATCCAAACCCACACCCTAAGCTGGCATACTGTCTGTGGCACATACCAGTGGAGAAAGACTATAAGATATAACTGAAATTTTAAAAGGTCTTGTAAGTATTTTGGCCTACTCTAGTGACCACCAGCACCTGGGGGTTCAACCAGGGGAGGAAAAAAAATCTCTGGCTCCCATATGTGGGTCCTTTTCATGGAACCAGTGTAGAAGGAAAACACTTATCAGTGCTGTTGAGGGTTTCCCTGGAGGTTTGGTGTCCCATGCAGGGACTGACAAGGTTCTAAATTTGTCATCACCCATCTGAGATGTCACTGTAAGGAATAATCCCTCATGGCTTCAGAAGGAATGGTGGACAATAGACCTGAAGTGGTCTGAAAAGCTTTTTACATCGGATGTCTTCCTTCTTGTCCTAGAAGTGGACAATCACTGCCAATTTGATTTCATGGTGCACTACGATGGCCTCCACCACATCTGGCCTGCTCAAACAATTCTGTGGTCATAATCAGCCTACCTTTGAGTCTTCCTCAAGCTCCATGACTGTTGTGCTATCTACAGACTATGCCAGTTCCTACAGGGGCTTTTCTGCTTCCTATACTTCAATGTATATGGAAGATGTCAACACTAGTAAGTCACTTTTCATGACTTTTAACCTATTTTGAGATTTTTGATTATTATGTACATAGACTTTGCTCCTTTAGCTTTTATCTTGAATGTGGCTAGCCTTGTTGGCCAGCCTGCCCCATACTTGGGGAATATAGCTAAACCAGAGGCAAGAGGATCTGCTCTCTGCCTTGCTTATTGCAGAAGGAAGTCAACGACTCCATTAAGCTAAAAATAATTTCTGTAGAATGCAGGGTCTGGTTGACTTAATATCTTCTGTAATGCTATATTTTAAAGATATATAATGTAATAATTGGGAAAGAAAAGGCTATGAAGTTGGAAACAGGGGCATGAAAAGAGTTAGAGGGAGAGCATTTAGGATGGAATTAGGAAATGGATGGGAAAAGGGGTAAAGCAATGTAACTATTTTAATTAAAATGTATAAAAGTATTAGATGTATAGACTAGAACTCTACACAAGATAGCAATGGGCATTGTAAAAGCTCACTGACTACTTGCCTGTGTCTGTCTTTTACCTATTTAAGACTGTGAGCTCAGATGTTTGTTTCTTTTGTGTGTGTGCATGAGTGGGCATGTTCATACAATCATGTATTCGTGTGTGTGTATGCGTGTGCGTGTGTGTGTGTGTGGCCAGAGAAGGACGTGTAATGTCCTGCTCTAGCACTTTCTGTCTTATTCCCTTGAGACGGGGTCTAAATCTGGAGGTAGGCTGGCAGTCAGCAAACCCTAGTGATCCTGTTGTTTCAGTCCCCAACAGTGCTAGGGTTACAGTCATGAACACGGCCACATGTGGCTTTTATGGCGGTGCTGGAGATTCTAACTGTGGGCCTCATGCTTGTGCAGAAAGTTCTCTTACTTACAGCTATCTTCCCAGCCCAGTGGGTTCAGGTGGTTTGTTGTTGTTGTTGTTTGGTTTGTTGAGACGAGGTCTCACCATGTAGCCCTGGTTGACCCAGAACTCCAGAGAGACACCTGCCTCTACCTCCTGAATGCTGGGATAAAAGCATGCAGCACCAATCTCAGCATGTTTAACCCTTTAGTAGATTGGTTTGCACACAAAGTCTTGAAAATGGTCCAAGTTGGTCAAAATGTGATTCTTTCTCTCCCGTTACTCCAACAAGGGGAAGGGTGGGGAGAAATGAATCTAGGGCTTTCAGTGTTTCCTTCATTGTGTGAAGAATGTAAGTCATCCCCATGCTCACAACAAGAAGCTGAACAAACTGAAAATCAACAGCTCTACAGAGGACATCTGGAGAGCTGAAGTCAGGACAGAGAGTCAGCCCACCCACACAGACAGGTTAATAGAGAACCACAGCTCAACAGCAAAAGTGAGACCCTAAAATGGTCATTACCATATGTCCTGGAGAAAGGAGTGGGCGAGCTGCAGAGTTGTGACCTCCTGGATGCCCAGTCTGAAAGAGGGAAAGATGTATACTCTTTGCCATTGTATACTGGAAGTTTAAATATATTTTTAATTTTACAGGATTAAAATTTAAAACATACCTTTGAGTCTCAGACATGGTCTTGAATTTTTAATATAATTTAAAAATTATATATATAATATATTTTTTTTTCTTAAACTGTATATAATTTTTACTTCCAGTCGAGATGCATACTTGGATATCTGTGATCCTAGGTGACAGGTGTAACATTAGGCCCAAAAGGAAGAGACCCAGTTAACTTGATTCAGATGAAAACTAAACGTGCTCACGAGAGGATTACTTCAGTTCCTGAAAGAAGTCTGAGTTCTGAACAAAACATCAAACAAGAATAATCTCAGTAGGAGGGATGGATCTTACTCTTAGGTTATCTTACATTTTCAGCTATAAAAAGATGGAGCCTGAAAAGAAACTAACAAGAAAAAATCATACAATAAACCTGACTAAAATAGGGATTCTCTTTAACTTCCTTGTTTTGCAGCTATTTCACCATGAGGTGTGAGATACAGCCAGTGTGGCTGAGTGTGTGCTTGAATCCTAGTGAACAGCTTCACCTCATTTCACTATACAACTGTACACAGTCAACACCTGTAGCTTATAATGTCAAGGGTGTTTAAAACCTCAATCCATCATTCTGTTTAAATAATTGAAACAGTTGACCAGGTTCTGATTGGCAGACTCTCAACTGATAAGACTTTAAATGATATAAAATAGTCTCTAGTTCTTGAAGCTAAAATATGCCTAGAGGTGGGACAGAATTCGGCATTGTGATGAAGGGGGCTGTAAGCTGATGTCACAGAGGTTGGCTTGGAGCTGGTGGTAGTTTCTAGCAGCCCTGGCAGACCTTATCCTTCCCTCGGTGGAATACGTGTGTGTGTGCACGTGCTTTAAATAATTGTTAATTCAGTGCTAGACATCTTGACGTTGGTAAGTATGCTTTGTAGTCACATTGTTTTCTGTAGTCTCTGGGCGTGCTGCTCCCCAGTTTCTGATAGTAGAGTAAGTCCAGGAAAGGGGGACTTGGTGGGAGGGCTAAGTGTTTAGCAGGGAGGCACATAGCCTGCTGGAAGACAGAATGAGGCACAAGAAACTCCTGAGGGGAGGGGGAGGGGAAGGGGAGGCAGCGGTGGGGGAGAGACAGAAATCTTTAATAAATAAATAAGAAAAAGAACTAGTTAGAAACAAACCTAAGCTATCAGCCAAGCTTTCATAATTAATAATAATAACAATAATAACAATAAAAGAAACTCCTGAGAAAGCTGGCTCATGGTCTGAGCAGGTCTGTTTCAGCCTCAGCAATGGGTTGACTATATACCTTCAGAATCTTTTTAACCCTGAGATAGCTTAACCTATTTATTTGTTTGTGGGGGTCTCCCACACCTCAAAAAATCTGCTTTTAACTATTTTTTTCCCAGCAGTGTAGGGCAGTAACATTTTGAAGTGTCATTCCCTCAGTCCGTGAAACAGGTCTGCCCCGTGTACTTGGTGGAGGAAGTTCTGACTCTGGGAGCACAGTTGGGAAGGTGTGGGAAGCTCCAGTGCAGGCTTCTCATTCGCTCAGGGTCCTTCACTGCCTCTGAACAGTAATTACTTTCTCGGTCATCCTCATCTCCTGGTATCTGGATTTTACAATCAAGTCTCTTTTTGTTGTTGTTTTTGGTATTTTGTTTGATTGTTGTTTTTTTGTATTTTGAGACAGGGTTTCCCTGTGTAGCTTTGGACCCTGTCCTGGAAACTAGCTCTATAGGCCAGGCTGGCCATAAACTAAGAGATCCACCTGTTTCTGCCTCCCGGATGCTGGGATTAAAGTCTTGGGCCACTACTGCCTGGCTCAAATCCCTTTTCAACCACAAATAAACTCTCTTACACACATGAGGTCAGCGTGGACCTCCCTGGACAGAGTTCCTTCTACTCACAAATATGAAGATCCATGTTTGGGTCCTTTTTTCTTCACTGGGGCATGGGACATGGGGCAGCAGAGGCCAAGTGGCTGCTGAATTTGGGAGTGAAGCCACCCCTCTGCCCGATTTTCTCTTCCAGGTGTGAAAGATGTTAGACATGAAAATGAAGATTCTTCTTGGCATTGCTGGCGGTCTGCTGTTCATTATCTATATGTTGTTAATTTCTCTTTATTGTCTTGCCAGGAAAGCAGTCAAGGAAGTCAAGTAAGTCACATGAGTAGGGGTGAAAACACGTCTGCACTGGGACACTGGACCTTTTTAGAGCAGGGTCATTTTTACTAGAGTGGCTTCTTGTATGGAAAGTCAAGGCCACTGTCAGGTTTGAGAAGATGTGGGCAGATGGATACAGAAACTTGAGGATCTTCCTTCTAGCTTGGAGCTGAGACTTACAAGTCCACTGTTCTCAGCCTGAACTGTGTGTGAATGTGTGTGTGTCTGTGTGTGTGTGTCTGCCCATGCCCGAAAGCACGCATGTGCCAGCATTGATTTCTGTCACCAAGGAGTGTGCCTTCAGGTGTCTAACAGGACCCTGGCTGAGCACCCTTTCCCTCTCTGACACTGTAGACTGGGGAGTCCACAGAGGATGCCTTGGGCATGGGCTGTCTCCTACTCACACAGAGTATGGCTATAGCGACCCCTTCCCACTCACTGGGGAGCTCACGTGTCCCCTCATTCATTGTCAACGGCTGTGGGAAAAGTGAAATGGGTCAAGAGAATAGACTCCATGGAGGACAGCTGACAGGAATGGAAGAGAGACAAGAGATGTCTGAAGTTTGGGAGAGGCAGGCTGTCAGCAGTAATGGTGTCCTTTCTCGGGACTTAGATAGTGGAGACCAGAGCTGAGCCCAGCCAACTCTAACACCTTCTTCATCATTCCCACCTCTCATGGGCCTGTAGCAGCCACTGAGGTGCAAGTCACTCTTCCTTGCTTGAAGTGGCAATCTGGGTTCACATGCATAGCAACTGTAGGAGAGGAAAAGATACGGAAGGAGCAGGAGCTTTACCCCAAGGCTGGTGTCACATGTGTGATGGGCTTCAGTCCCGGACTTTCCCATACAGCCCTCATGACTGTAGAAGCTCACTGGAAAGAACAATTCAAAACTAATTTTGTGTGTGTCTTTTCTAAGATTCGCAAATCGTGGAGAGGTCGAAAAGTGTGTTGAATCAAGCAAAATCATTCAAGAAAAGATCATCGGGGTCAAACACATTACTGATGAGTCTTGTGCCCTCCAGTACTGTGAGGAGTGTAGCATCTATGCAAATACTGGCACCCTGCCACCTTGTATTTGTGGCCTCAGTGATGGCTGAGGCAGAACGCAAAATTATCACAATCAGCATTTCTTTGTCAGTAGAATATTTTATTTTTCAAATTATTTTCTGTTATGTTTGTACTCTTATTTACTCTCTAATATGGTTTTTTGTTCTTTGTATAAATGCACAACAACAAAAATAGTCTTATACCCTCACATGGTGGTGCTGATGGTTATGAACGTCGTTTTTTCCTAACATTTTAACTCATTTTGAGGCTTGAGTCTATATTACTATGTTGCAATATAAGCAGAGAATTAGAGTAGAAAATAAAAAGGGACATGTAGGCAATATTAAAGATGGGATATCATTTTGTGAAATGCCTAAATTTTAGAAGTATTTTAAAATTATGTTTAAGACTGAAACTTCCTAAGCTCAAGAGAAAAATGATTCCTCTGGGATGACTTTTTCAGGGCTGAATTCTGATTGAATTTTCCTATACGGGTTCCTTTTTCTTTCTTTTCACTTACATTCTTTTTAAACCATACTGTACTTAAAATTTAATTTTTTAATTGAAAACAGAATTTTCCATACAATCTATTCTGATTATGCTTCCAGATAGCTCAGTTCCTCTCAGATCCTCCTCAGCTCCTACTCTCTCCATCCTCCCTCACTCCACGTGGGCACCCTACAACAGCACATGCTGCAGGGAAGAAGGGCTCTCAAGAACGTCCTAGGTATACCCTCTCATACCTAGGAACTTGCTTAGTGACCTAGGAATAGCTTGAGTAGGGTGGCTCACCTTACCAAAGGTGACCTTGTCACAGAGCTGCTGCCACGCTTTGTCACCTAGAAACCCTCCTTGAAGTTGAAATCAGATGGCCATGATGCTGAGGGCCATGCCTTTCCCCTCTTACAACTATTACCTTTGTAAATCCAGTTGATTTCGGCTCTGCTAGGCAATGGGGTGGAGCTCATGCAAGAGAGGACTGGAAAGCCTGGGAGGGCCCGAGACCTCAAAGGTCTCCGTTCTTTGGATTTCATGTGTATCTTGCCATCACAGTAAAGAGCTCCTAACACATGCCCATAGTACAGACCCATGTTCATGGCATGGAACTGGCATAACTCGTGGCATTGTTTTATAGGGTTTGGTGACTCTCAGGAAGGAATCTCAGGATTCCATTACCACTTGAGCAGCAAGAAGCAGCAAGAGTCGCAGCGCCACAGTAGCCACAAGAGGGCAGTGGGGAGCTTCAGGCTCAGGAACCCAGAGATGCTCCTGAGCCCTAGAGCACCATTTAACACCCAAGCTAGCAGTGACACACCCAGGGGACAATGGGGAGCTACTTAAGGCATTATGGGTGGGTTATCTGAAAACTACAATTTTTCAACCCAAAGTGGAATCCCG
The DNA here is from genome assembly GCF_014885135.2 of Alexandromys fortis. Taxonomy (NCBI): domain Eukaryota; kingdom Metazoa; phylum Chordata; class Mammalia; order Rodentia; family Cricetidae; genus Alexandromys; species Alexandromys fortis. The sequence goes on along the minus strand of NW_026067926.1, from coordinate 5,765,412 downwards.
AAGCCGGAAGGAGGTGCCTTGCACTAGCTTTTCATTTAAAAGGGTATCACACCTTTCCCAAACTTAGGAAATTTCGGTTTATAACTCCTTCATGGCTTTCTAGTTCAGCTGGCGCTCTGACCTCAGAGTCTACTGTTCACTGTCTGAAATAGCCTCAACAGCAGAGGAAGTGATCTTCCTTAGATGAAAGCTGACAAGGAGTTCACCAACAAAAGAAAACCGTTTCTGAGTTGAAAAGGGAGAAGTAACATTTTCCTCAGCCCCAGATATGATGGTGTGTATTCCTAGGAAACGCACACCAGTGTCAGAACCAGTAAGGAACGTCACCAAAGATATCGTACATGATTAAATGCATAAAAATCAATTATATTTCTGTACACCATCAATAAAGAATCCACAGAGTGAAATTTAAAATTTTTCATCATACTATGTAGGGATAAGTCCCACCCCTTAGGGGGCGTGTTCGCCTCAGGCTAAAGTTTTCCTATAAATTTGGCGAGCGTGCTCCCAGCGCGCGCGCTTCTGCTTTCCTGGACTCTGCGGGAACGGTGGTTCTGTAAGTCTTTTCCTCCATTAAAGCTGTATATATTTTGACAATCTGTCTGCATTCGTTTACGCCGTTACAATACTAGAATTAATTTTTAAAATATCATTAAAATGCCTCCTCCAGATAACCTACTCAGTTTGTTAGATTTGTAATGCTTGTCTGTTTTCTTATCAAAAAAATAAAAGTTTGTATTTACAATTTGAAGATTCACTACCGGTAATCTTCATTCTTCGGTAAGTACAGATTCGGTCGGTAGTGCCTCTATAATAAATAGGTCCATTAAATGCGTATGTCCTGTGCTATCAGAAGGTGGCACAGTCCTCATAACTTTCTAGAGCTCATTACATCATTTCATGGTCCTTTTTTGATTGTGTATAAATTATAAAACATCTCAGATAAAATGACTCTTTTTTTTTTTTTTTTTTTTTTTTGAGACAGGGTTTCTCTGTGTTGCTTTGGAGCCAGTCCTGGAACTAGCTCTTGTCGACCAGGCTGGCCTCGAACTCACAGAGATCCACCTGGCTCTGCCTCCCGAGGGCTGGGATTAAAGGCGTGCGTCACCACTGCCCAGCTCAGTATTTTTAAAAAGTTATTTTTTATGTGGGAGTTTTCCTGTATCTATGCCTGTGCACCATGAAAGCCTGGTACATAGAAGCCAGAAGATGGTGTTGGGTACCCTGGAACTGGGGTTACAGATAGTTGTAGCTGCCATGTGGGTGCTAGGAATCGAACCCAGGTCCTCTAGTAGAGCAGTCAGTGCACTTAACCACGGAGCCATCTCTGCAGCCCATATTCAATATTTTAACCCATGTTTCATTTACTTTCATTTACTTAGATCTTCCCTCTATTGCCTAACAGGAAAAAAAAAAAAAAACACTTCCCACACTGCAATAAAACAGTGTTTTTTTTTTTTTTTTTTTTTTTTNNNNTTTTTTTTTTTTTTTTTTTTTTTTTTTTGACTCTCCTGTTCTTGTTTTCCCAAGCATTGGATGAATAGTTAAGTGCTCTGGCTTGAAAGGCTTTTCCTAGGGGCTAATTTTCTCACTGCTCTGTACCAAGCAGGCCCAGGGGCCTTACCGGTGTCACCATATTTCATCCTTATGAAAGCTACACAGTAGATATACTTTCGAACACATGATCAATCTAATAAAGAATTGGTTCTTTGAATAGATACACAAGGAAGAGTCAGATGGCTCAATGGGTAAAGGCACTTGCCAGCAAATCTGAAATCTGAGTTCAATGTCCAGAACCCACATGGTGGGAAGAGAAACCCAATGCCCACCAGCTGTCCTCTCATATCCTCACTTACACGGTGGCACTTGCACACACACACACACACACACACACTCACTCTAAATTTTAAAATGTAAATTTGAACAAATTAAAAAGAAGAAAAACAAATGTGATAAACAGTCGGACTAGCCCAGGTAAATAAGGAAGATGAGGAAACTTACTTGAATTTTGGGAAATGCTGAAGAAATAGACATTTCTATATGCATGTCACCTACCCAAGTGGCTCTGCGCGGTAGAGAAGAAGCTGGCATCATCTGTGACCTCCCTGCCTGCTTCATTAGGAAAGTGAGCAACTCTGACTCCAGACAAGTTCTGGACAAGGGTGAAGAGGATATTGGTGGGAGGGTGAGTAGAGGGACGCCCTGTTTCACCCTCATCCTGGCTGTAGGGAGGGGGCGGGAAGAGACGTGACAGGCAGCACAGTGTCCCTAAGACTCATGTCCATCCTCTCACCTGCTTCCTCCGACCTTTCCAAAAAGAAAAAAAAAGGATGTCTTGTCCATCAGATAAATGTTTAAGCTTTTCTTTGTGTCTTCCATGTCCTGCCTCCCAATTCCACCCACCCCCCAGATTCATATTTTTAGTCTAATTTTGTTCTTTCTCTTTCTTATAAAGAATGATAGAAGTATACTCTCTCTCACCCGTAGTTTCAAAGCCTGAAAACCAACTGTTTTCCCATTTCCTTTGGCAGACACCTACTGTGATAGGATTCGAAACCATAGTCTACAGATCCCTGTCAGTAAGGACTCATATTTCATCATGAAAACCTTTGTGTTGATTTCAGGATGGCTCCTTGCTAGAGGAGTAACTTGGTTCTGTATGCTGTATGTGTCTGACCTCTGAAACATTTTAGTCATATCGATTTTAGATTTAAAAAAAATTGAAGATTTGCCAAATGGTGCAATTGGGGAAAGGCTCACAAAGCGCCCTCACAGCGCCCTGAAAACAGCGGATCTGTTTTCTTCACCTAGGTGAACAAGGAGTACTTCTTAGAAGTCCCCAGGCAAGTGAGCTGAAGCCAGGCATTGTGAATGAAAGACGGGCTAAGACATGATTGCAACTTACACAACAAACTGAAAGCCAATAGCCTTGTTATATAAGTTGCTAAAGGAAGAAAGGCTAAGCTGGGGGAAAGTGGGAAGAACAGACAGCTAGGGGACTCGTGTGGGATGCTAAAGAAATATCCACAAGCATGAAAAATATCAAAAATGTTCATTGAAAAATATCTTCATGAATTCAACGTTTTCAAAAGCAGATATATTTCCTAGCTCTGTAGTCTATATTTACCGCCCCCCCCCCTTTTTGGGGATTTTTCGAGACAGGGTTTCTCCATAGCTTTTGGTTCCTGTCGTGGAACTAGCTCTTGTAGACCAGGCTGGCCTCAAACTCATAGATCCGCCTGCCTCTGGGATTAAAGGCGTGCGCCACCACCCCCTGGCTGTATTTACCCCCTTAAACTACAAGTCTAGAAGCAGCAATGGCCTCTAGTGAAAGTGACTCTATCCAGACTGCAGAATTTGTTCTCTAAGTATCATCCCCATGAAAAGACTCTCCGACCAATGTGCTCCATATATGGCTCACGGAAAATGCCAGGTAAGCCTGAGTTTCTTGTGTCAAACTGAGGAGAGTTCAAAGACTGGCAGGGAAATGGCCAGAGGACACAGAGGTTGAATTGAAAGGGCTCCCAGTGGGTCAATCTGAAATCAGCAACATATCAAAAGGGAATGAGAAGGGAAGTATGAGTTGAAACGCTCCAATGTCACAATGCCATGAGTCTATAGTGATACTCAGGGTGGAGTCAGGGAAAGGCAAGGAAAAAGTGAATTTACCTTGGTAAATTTAGAGGATACACTGTGGAAAGGGACACTATGAGGGGTTGTGTGACACCATTCCTGGGAAGACGTGAACCCCTACTCACCCCAGGCAGAAAACTGATGGCAGACTAAAAGAACGACAACAGTCTTTACAACATGGTGAACCAATGAATTTACTCAAGGGGAGGGGCTAGAAGTCCAAAGGCAGCCGCATCATGGTGGGTGACACAAAAACTGGAGCCCTGGAACACTCTGTGTCACTCGCAGGCAGCTCCACGGGTCACAATCTTCCCTCAGCAGCCCCTAGGGAGAAAGGGACCTTGTTGACTTCCTGAGTTAATGAAGATTCCATGTTTTTCTTCAGAGGAGACCCCTACACAATGTGTGTTACAACTCCTACAAAAATCCAAACCGAAAACTGTGTCTGAAATCATTGTCACCAAGGAAGAAAACGTAGCATTGTTTAAATAATCTCTCTGGACCTTACAACAGCCTTCTGAGATGGGTCCGATTATTATCGTCATACATAAAAAAGGGGGATCTTGGAGTAGGAGACTGCTTATTTGTTTCCCAGCTGCCCAGACCTGGATAATCACACAGACACTATCTTAATTACAACACTGCTTGGCCAATAGCTTAGGTGTATTCCTACCTAGCTTAAATTAGCCCATTTCTATTCATCTGTGTATCGCAATGAGGCTGTGGCTTACTGGAAAGGTTCCGACGGTGGCGTCTTTCTCCTTAAGCAGCTACATGGCATCTCCCTGACTCCACATACTCTATCTCTGTTTGGATTTCCTGCTTGGCTGTACTCTGCTAAGCCATTGGCCAAATCAGCTTTATTCATCTACCAATAAAAGCAACACATATACAGAAGGACATCTCACATCATCAATGATGACATAAATGAGGGAAATTGTAGAAGCTTGAAATGTCAGTGAGAATGGGGAGGATGGAATTTACTGTAAAGACAGGTGAATACAGACAACACAGGACACCAACAGGGTGTGCACATGAAAGAATAGAAAGGTGATAAGAAACCCTGCTTACTGTGAATGAGAACCCCCATTCATAAAAGACAGAATGTGAAGGAAACAGAATGTATTCATTTGTTTAACCACTGTCACTTGGATCCCATATGTGCCTGAAAGTGCTGTGGGCTTTGGAGACACAGCAATAAACAGTAGCAGCAGAATTCCTTCTTTTATAAGGAGCGGTATAGGGAAGGGTTTGGATGAAGGAAAGGGAAAGAAAACTGTTGTATTTAAATCACAAAAGAAAAACAAAATAGTAATTTCTAAAATTCTTCTTGAGTGATCATTCTAAGAACTGGAGAATAAAGAAATCCAAGAATCATTCAGATGAGTTTTCAACATGCTCATTGGTTTAAATCCCAGACATAATATGGAAGTTAGATAGGCCTTGGCAAACTTCTGTGTGTAAAAAGAGATTAGATTGCTGAATGTGACTAAGGCTAGCCATGCACAGCGTATCATGTAAAAAGAACAAGCTGAAGGTGGAGCCCAGGAAGCGGCAACATGTAAAAGAAGTAGAGAAAGGTTCTCATACAGGTAAGAGAAAACCTACATATAAACACTGTCACAGTTTGAAGGTGAAATGTCACCATGAGCCCGTGATTGAGCACTTGGTCTCCAGATAATGACAGTATGTGGGAAGACTCTAGTAAGCTGTGCCTCACTGAAGAGATTACTTATATCAGGAGTCAGAGAGCAGGGTAAAAACCTGATCGATCAGAGAAGCAGCAGAATAGTGACCATCACCCTCCTCTGGCTCTGCTTCCTTGATCCAAAAGGGTCCACAAATCTTTCTAAGCCCCTCCCCACTACTTTCTATGTCTCTCTATATGTTCTCAGTCCTCCAAAACCTCTATGGCTAATTTTGGTCAGCTAGTAGCTAACTCTGCCCTCTGATTTATGGTAGTTTTATTATCAGTCTTGAAAGTGTCAGAGTACAACCAAAATATCCCACAGCACCTCACTGAAGGAACAGGCCATGAGGTACATGCGTTTGGTGTTATAGGGGTGACAGTCCCTTTCTCTCTTTTTTCTCTCTCTCTGTTATAAGGTAGAGAAACTTCTCTACCACACATCTGACACCATGGGACCAAAAACCATAGACCAAACCCTTTGAAACCTTAGGTTAAATGCTTTCTCCTATAAGTTATCTCTGTCAGTCATTCTGAAATGAGAAATCTAACCGGAAAGAGGAGAGCTGCAAGAACAGGGCAATAACATCAAATAGGGCTGATGGATGAGAAAGTATTGTGACAAAGATGGTCTTTATGATCACAGCCAGCACAGTCTCCAGAGAGTTCTGAGCCAGAAGGCCAACAGTGGGGGGATGGAGGGGTGCACTGAGGACTAACTAGAAGAAAAGGCTTCATTCAACTTTTCTGTTTCAAACTTAAAGCAAAGAAACAGAAGCGAGAAGAGATCCAGAGGGTGAAACGTCAACTTTAAAAATCAGAAACAATTCCCTGTGTTTATGAGTTCACGGGAAAGAGTCACTGAGAGAGAGGTGGGAGATAAAAGATATTTTTGAAATGCAAGAACTATCTGGGGAGAGAGAGCAGCGGAAATCAGACTGCCACCGTCCTGCCTCTTCTCCTGGGTCTGGGACAGATAGCAGATTTTGTAAAAAATCAACTCAAGGATGCTTTTACCATACAATTCTCACACCTGAGGCCCAAGGGTCATGGTGGAAGAGGAGACAGAAAGATTTGAAGAGCCAGAGGATCAGGATATTTGTGTAAAAGGCCCCTAGACCTTAGCACAACTGACTCCATGATGGAAGTATCATTCAAGACAAAAAACTCAGCACCTAGACAGCATCGCTTGTCAAAATGAAAATAAAGACTTAATCTTTCAAAGTCTATACTATGTTAACTGTACTTTGATAACAGAACTATGTCAACCCAGGATAAAGTTTTTGTGGTTAAAAGAAAGGCTCAGAGCTGCACTGGGACCCAGAACACCCAGTGCTGTAGTTAGATGACTAATAAAGACTTTCTATGGGCTTAACCCCTTGTCTTAGTAATCTTCTCTATAGGATACCCGACATTGTGAGACCGTGTCTGCTAGTAATGTCTGAGGTGTCACTGGCCTGACCTCCTAACCATGAGCTAAACAAGGACAACAATAGACACACTAATCACACTAATCTGGACAGGAAAGCTCACAACCCTACACAAAGAATTACAGGTCACGAAGAAGTGGAGAGAGAGAGAGAGAGAGAGAGAGAGAGAGAGAGAGAGAGAGAGAGAGAGAGAGAGAGTTCTCTTCAAGAAAAAGCACACCAACTGATTTTCCTATTCCAAACTGTCGGCTCTGAAAAAAACACATGCAAGTAACATTACACAGACTCCACAGGTTGCATTTATGTATATGTGAGGTTTCAAACCCAGAACAAGATTTGAACACCTTGTTCTAAGAACACAAAAGCTTTGCTTGCCAAGAAAACTTGGCCCAAGAGACTCCAACTAATAATATATGAGTCTTTCCACCTCCCAAGCTAGCACACATGCTGGACATGAAGGATGTGTCTAGCATTGTGTGCTCTTTGCATCCTCTCTTCCCTCCAGCTTCATCCCATGGTGCTATGAACCCAGCTTAGAGGCAATGCTATTCCTGGAGAGATGCATGTCTTCACTTAGGCCACACAAACATTTGTCTGATATTTTAAAGGTAAAACTCAGAGCCTAGCAAGCATGTAACCCCTCTAGTATGCCACACAGCTTCTAGGCTGCACATCTGGGATTTGAACTTAGGTTCCCAACTCCAAAAAGGCTAAGCTGCCTATTGAACAACGTATCAAAGTGGACACTGGCTACCAGGTTCTCCCTGCATCTCTCAGTCCCTACCTGTAACAAGGTCCTCCTGGCTGGTATACCCCACCCTCTACTCTCAACTCTGCAGCCAGGGTGGTGGGCTGCTCTTCACTATATAATCCAACTATTTTGGTTGTCTCCTCTCTTTGTACCTTTTGGCCTCCGGGCTGCTGTACCTGGCCCACCTCTCTCTCCTTTTCCTCGCCTTCTCCTCAATTGGCCGAGCTCAGTCTGGTGTGTCCACCCTGGACTCTCCCAGATGTCGCTGCCTCTGGCTATGCTCTCCCACATGTATATAATAAACTTTCTCCTCCACCATTCCTAGGACCTATCATGTTTCCTTTCCTTGTTATTTTTTTCATTCAGTATATTACATATTAAATATATATTATAAATGAACAATTAATGCAAATAGGCCATAAATTTGAAGAGGAAGAGAAAGGGCAGATGGGAGGGTTTGGAGGAGCAGAAGGGAAGTGATGTAATTGTGTTACAGCCTCAAAAAATAAAAGAAATAATTTAAAATGTTTTTTCAACTTAAAATAGACCATACCTTAATGTAGGGCTTTAAACTTTAATGTAGGGCTAGGGAAAAAAAATAGGGGGTCCACTTGAAGGTGTTGGTATAGAGGTGATATTCTGGCTAAGACCTCCAAATCACAGGAAACAAATGCAAAAAGCGCAAAAAAAAAAATGAGATTCTGACAAACTAAGAAACTCTTAGCAAAGAACAGCAAATAAAAAAAGCTCAAGTGAAAAGAGAGACAACCAAAGTAAGAAAGAAGCCAGAAGTCAGCTCCACATCTGACGGCAAATGCGTGAGGGGGAGGGGTGGCAGGGAGGAAGCTGCCATCGAGAGTGAGAACAAGTTCTGGTGTTTGTCTGCGTCACAGGTGCCTGGACCCCTACCATCCTTCACACACCACCCCAGCACAGAATCCTCACCCACGACCCAGCACAGGAAAAAAACCTGACACATGACCCAGCACAGAAAAAAAAAAAAAACATGCATGACCCCGCACAGAAAGAACCCACACACACGACCCAGCACAAAACCCTCCACGCACGACCCCGCACGGAAAGCACCATGGGTGACTAGATGATTCTGACGTGGCCCTCAGGCTCAAGTGTAACTGAAATCCCTAGGGACTCTTCAGCTGGCCAAGGCTGATGCTCTCCGAGACTGAGACTTGCAGAGTGTCTGTGCTAAGGATATGTGAGAACAACCATACATGGATTCAGAGTCCCTGAGAGTGAAATAATGTCAAACGGCATTCCCCTGCAGAGAAATTTGAGCAACCTTAATAGCCAGACCTCCTGAGAACACGAAAGCTTTGCTTGCCAAGAAAACTTGGCCCAAGAGACTCCAACTAATAAAATATGAGTCTTTCCACCACCCAAGCTAGCACACATGCTGGACATGAAGGATGTGTCTGGCATTGTGTGCTCTTCACAACCTCTCTTCCTTCCAGCTTCATCCCATGGTGCTATGGACCCAGCTTAGAGGTAGTGCTATCCCTGGAGAGATGCATGTCTTCACTTAGGCTATACGTCTTTGTTTGTCCCATGTTTTAGGGGTAAAACTCAGAGTCTAGCAAGCATGTAACCCCTCATGCCACACAGCCTCTAGGCTGCACAGCTGGGACTTGAACTTAGGTTCCCAACTCTAAAAACCTGTAGTCATTGCTATGAACTGTATGTGAGTCCAAAGTTGCTGAGGTTACAAATGATCAGTTTGAAATGTTAAGTTTTGTTTTATTTTATGTTTTTTTTCCGTCAAGACCCAATAGTGATGTGGGATTCCTCTATGTATGCTATGAATATGTTTTATTACTACTGATTAATAAAGAAGTTGCTTCAGCCTATGGTAGGGCAGAATATAGCCAGGTTGGAAGAAGAGAAGAAGAGAAGAAGAAGAAGAAGAAGAAGAAGAAGAAGAAGAAGAAGAAGGAGGAGGAGGAGGAGGAGGAGGAGGAGGAGGAGGAGGAG
>NW_026067926.1:5747524-5755864 GCF_014885135.2 Alexandromys fortis | reverse complement strand
GGAGGAGGAGGAGGAGGAGGAGGAGGACGACGACGACGACGACGACGAGGAGGAGGAGGATGAGGAGGACAAGGAGGACGAGGAGGAGAAGGGGGAGGGAGGAGGAGGGAAGAGGGAAGGAAGGAGGGAGAGAGGGAAGGAGAGAGGAAGGGAAGGAGGGAGGGAGGGAGGGAGAGAGAGAAGGAGGGAAGGAGGGAGAAAGAGAGAGCAAGTAGAGTTAGGGAGACGCCATGTAGCTGCCAAAGAAGAAGGACACTCAGGAACTTTAGAAACCTTACCAGTAGACCACAGCCTTGTGGTGATATACAGATTGATAGAAATGGGTTCATTTAAGATCTAAGAGCTAGCTAGGAATATGCTAGAGTCATTGAAAAAACAGTGTTGTAATTAATATAGTTTCTGTGTGATTATTCAGATCTGGGTGGCCAGGAAACTAACAAACAGTCTCTGTCTACACTATAGGTCCTGATGCTGTGCTCTACCACTGAGCTACACCCTTGGATCCACAGCATAGGTCTTTTCATTTTGTTTTGTTTTGTTTTTCGAGATAGTGTTTCTCTGTATAGCTTTGGAGGCTGTCCTGGAACTCTCTCTGTAGACCAGACTGACCTTGAACTCACAAAGATCCTCCTGCATCTGCCTCCCAAGTACTGGTATTAAAGGTGTGCACCATCACCATCTGGCTATATAGGTTTTTCAATACTGCCTCTCTAGAAAGCTACTATTAGATTCTATTATGACAATCTTCTAGAAATTGAATGAACCTAGAACATTTTGGTAAAACACCTTTCTTAGTTATCACCTGGCTATCTCCCTGCACTAAGGGGTGGAAGTTGCTCTCAGGATCCACAGAGAGTTTTAGCTAATGAGCTGCTGTTACCTGGAGCTGTGAGGTGTGCAACAGGGCTAGAGGTGATGCAGCTCTAAGCTGTCACTTGCAGCCTGAGGGTTTCTTAGTCATTAAACTGTATACTTAGAGTCACTGTAGGTAAGAATTTCGTGAGAAATGAGCAGGAAACAGAGTTGGAGGGCAGTAAAAGACGTGTGTGTGTATGTGTGTATATGTATGTATGTACATTATGTGTGCATGTGTGTGTATGTATGTGTGTGTATGTGTGTGTGTGTGTGTGTGTGTAGCAGGCAGAGGACAACCTCCAGTGTCATTCCTCAGGTGCCACCCACCTTGTTGTTTTTAGACAAGATCTCTACTTTCCTGAAGCTCACCAAGTTGATGAGGCTGGCTGACAGAACCCACCTGTCTCTACCCCCTCCCAGGACGGGAATATGCACACACCACCATGCGCAGCTTTTTTATTTCTTCGGGTCACGTGAATGCACACACTTTACTTTAGATATCTTCCCAGGCCTTAAAATGCATCTTTAATACATATGTTAAACATGAAAGTTAAGGGAAAGAAGGTACTTGGGAAGAAAGCCAAGCACTCCTGAGACTGTGGGTGTGAGCTCCTCAGAGAGGGAGCCTGACTTCAGCATCTTACAAAAGCCACATACGTCATTTAGATGAGTCTGGAGTCACTGTCTTTATCTTATTTATATGTTTGTTTGTTTATGGGGCATGTATGCTAGGGCATTAGTGTGGGGGGTCAGGGGACAAGTCAGTTGTCAGGTGATGGCAAAAGCTTTAACCCATTTAGCCATCTTTCTAGAACCTGACACTATTACCTCTAAAGAGTTCCAGGGAACCCTGATGAGATTACAGGGTGGTTCTAATGAGGTACTTTGCAGGATTACGATCAATAAGGTAAAAGTCTAGACCAGTGGTTCTCGACTTGTGCGTTGCGACTCTGGAACTAGCTCTGTAGACCAAGCTGGCCTTGAACTCACAGAGATACGCCTGCCTCTGCCTCCTGAGTGCTGGGATTAAAGGCATGTGCCACTACTGCCTGGCCTCAAAGTTGTGTTCTGAGGAGCATGAGCATCCAGGGACTTATTTATTTTGCATCATAGTATGATTTATTATTATGGCCACAGACACTTCCCATTTGTGAGCCAGGAAAGAGAGAAAAGGAAGGTTCCCCCAAGAACCTACACAGAACACTGTTACTGTGGGACAAAGACGTTAATTCAACTAGCAATTAGCAAATATGATTTGAGGACTGTGCACTGCCTAATAGGATAAAGATAGAATAATAAATGGAACAGACAAAAGTTCCTCCTTTTCACTTGTGTTCTATAGAGAGGGAACATGATAACTTGGCTCTAAGTGCCCTTATGGTGCCAGCAGAGGCTCTGCCCATTTCTCATGAGCTGAGCATCCAGCTGAATAAACCAGAGATGGATCGAGTCAACAGCCACCCTCTCGTCAATCTTTAAGGTAATGCCTACAGCAATAAATGTGGTAATCCAACCTACAGCACCTGGTGCTCTGGAATGCAGTGCCCTTGGTTTTCCTTAAATACTTAAATACTGGTTTTTTATTTCCATTCATAGGAAACAACAGCTCTTTCTTCTCTTGGCCACACCTGGAATACTGCCACAGGCCTGGAAAAGAAGTGGATGTTTTGATGTGTTGATGTTGATGTTTCAATGTTTTGATGAATTAATCTAGCATGCCAAAGCTCCCTCGTCCCTTGGTTGTCTCTGATGATACAATAATAGTGTCTCGGAGATTCTTTCCTGGGCGATGGGTCGCTAAGTCCAATGTGACTACAATGTGTCCTTATTTATTTAGTCCCAGCAGGGACAAAGCTAGGACTTCCCAGCTCTCTCTCATCATTCCTGTCTCATTTGTCTCTGGGATGCTGCACACTCTGGTTCAAAGTGGATTTGAGGCACAAATGCATCCTAACGAAGGAAAATCTGGCTAGGTGGACAGACATAGATTACAGCACAGATAACGACCAGCTAGACCACGTGACTCCTTGTCCTGCTCTATGCATCATTTCTACACTGTGGGCTGAACTATCACTTTGCTAGCTGGATGTGGATGGGGTCACAGACCTTTAATACCAGCATTCAGAGGCAGAGGCAGGTAGATCACTGTGAGTTTGAAGCCAGCCTGGACTATGTAGTGTGCTTCAAGCTAGGACTCTCTCTCTGTCTCTCTCTGTCTCTCTCTCTGTCTCTCTCTCTGTCTCTCTCTCTCTGTCTCTCTCTCTGTGTCTCTCTCTCTCTCTCTCTGTCTCTCTCTCTCTCTCTCAAAAAGAAAGAAAAGTAACTTTTTTAAGCACTATAAGACAAAACATGGTTAGCTATTCTTTTTGTTCATTTTGTTTGTTTGTTTTCGAGTCTAGGTGTCATTATGTAGACTGGGCTTATGTAGCTGGCCTTGAATTTACAATTCTGCCTCTGTCTCTCAAATGCTAGGATTATAGACATGAGCTACCACGCCCCTAAAGTCAAGGAACCAAGGTGGTGTGCAGCATCCTGCCTCAATTCCCACCACCGCTTTGAAAAGGCATTCCTTGAAGAAAAGGCTTAGTTTAGAATTGGGATGGAAAATGTGCAAGGTGAATCTGGAACATCTTTTCATGGGAGCAGATAAATTTGCAGAGGTCCATGGGATTGTGTGATAAGAACCTGAAGTGACCCTGAGAAGGCATTTGAACAATCTGAACATTTGCAAAAATGAATGTCCTAGGTTTAAATACTGCACATGTATATAAACATCTAATCATGTCGATGAGCTCAGAACCATTCTTTAAAATTGCACTATGGGGTTGAAGAGATGGCTCAGTAGTTAAAAGCATTTCTTGCTTTTGTGGAAGACCTTGTTTCAATTTCCAGCACCCACATGGTGGCTCACAATCATCTGTAACTCCAGACTCTCGGGAGATTCAATACCTTCTTCTGACTTCCTGGACACCAGCCACAAATATGACGTACAGACAAACATGCAGACAAAATGATCAAACACATAAAATAGATAAATCCCCCCAAATTGCTTGTTATTATCACAGGTGTCAGGGGTCCCAAGCGAGCTGAAAACTGATGCAGACAACAAAGAGGAAGAAGCAGGCGTTAAGATAAGATGCGGCTCCAGGTGACAGTTGAGCCTCTCAGAATCTACTTCTTTCTATCCAATAGTAGCACTACTTGTGCTGGCTCCGCAAGATCTTTGTGAGCATTAAACTGGAGTAGTGAGCGATCCCAGGCATTAGAAAGTAGTATATCCGTGTAAAAGTTAGCTGCTAGTTACTAGGTAAACGTTTTCTAACTGACACAGAGATCTAAGGATTGGAAATTGGTGCAGAACCAGAGGTGATTCTGTGCCCTCCGTCTCATCTTGTCAGGGAGATGACTCCCTAAGGGGCTGCGTGTAGATTCTCTAATCCACGCCTTAAAAGCTAAGCTGCCTTAGAGATACTGAAGCCCCACCTTGCCAAAAATGGAGGGAACTCCCAAAAGCCCAGAGAATGATCTAAACTTCATGCCCTGTATGTCCCCTAGGCTTTGCTGCTTAATGAGGTCCCTGTGGCTTATCATCACCAGGAGAAATCTCCAACGCTTTCAGATGCTACCTTGAGGGCTGGCCTCAATCCAGCCATGACTTATTATCTTAACAGCTTAGCTGAAGTAAGAAGTCCCTGCCCAACTAAGCAGCCAAGGAAACAGAATCCAGCTTGCCCTTCATAAGGAGAGAGGATCAAGTCTAAAATCCAGAGCAGTTGTTCAAAGGTGTGAGTCACAGGCCTCCTGAGCCTCAGGGCTGTCTGAAGGCACTGACACCCAAGGAGTTGAATATTTAGGAGCAAGTAGGCCACAATTTAGTAACTTCTCTTCGTGATAACCCTGAGAGAGAAAATTGAGTGCTGTCTCACGCTCCCATCTCCCGCACCCGAATGTGGCATACATCCATCGTCTACTGCATCAAACGCCTTGGTTTGTCTACCAGCAACCAAGTTCTTAGACTACTCTGTTCTCAATGATATGATATCCATTATAGCTTTGGTGGTCTGTCTGAATCTTGATCCTTGTCTCCTGCTGACCTCCTTCTTACCCCTAATTCTCTTGACTGGTCTTGTGAACCTGATTCACATTTCTTTTCTAGATTTTTCCAAATTACAGACTGAGTAGCCAACCTCTTTAGGACAAGGATCTTAAAGAAGAAAAATATAGAAATTGTAACAAGAGCTTGTGTTTTCCGTTATGTGAGGAAAATCAGTGTTCAGGGAAAGCAAATTCAGTAAAGCTATATTGGGGGAAAAAGACCCAAAAGGACTTCAGATGATATTTGAAGCCTGCATGTCCTAATGTCCAACTGTACCTTAACCATCCTATGGAGTAACTAACCAATACGTTCTTGAGTTGGCAACCTGTAAGTTAAGTTTCTTTTCTCTTCGAAGCCATGCAGACTGGGTTTCTATTACTTAGAACCAACTAATCTAATTAAGACACACACACAGACACACACACACATATATTTGTTGATTTTCCCTTACATGAATGATATTTTGCCTGCATATTATGTATGTGCACTGTGTGAATGCCTGTTGCCCACAGAGGCCAGAAGAGGCCTTTCTACTTCACCTTTGTAACAATTCCTAATTCTCTTCTCTCTCTGGACTCTTCATTTGCTGTGCAACCATCATGTCATTGCCAGAATAAATAAATGTCTTTCCTTGTCTAAGGCCGTGCCACCCTGACTGCGCCTGATTGTGTCTGAATACTTCTTCCTTGAAAGATTCTTCCTGTCCCCACATGTCATTCCCTCCTGCCGCTAGAGTATCCTTCCATGAGCCTGTTTCCTAGCTATCACACACACGTGACAATTCCTCCACTAACTTCTTTTCACATCTCTTTCCAGCTAAAATGTGACAGTCTTTAAGCCAGATGCCGGGGCTCAGCCAACTCTAACACCCCAGTTCCACGTGCATTCCTGAAATCCTGCAGGTGTCCATTGAGTATTCAGTCCCCTGGTGAATCAGCAGGATGGAGCTGATAGAGTCTCTGCCAGACTTATCTTGACTTTCCTAGGGGAACTGATCCCCACCTCAGCAGCGCATTTGAACTGAAGAGATGCCATCCACCCACATCTCAGTTCCTAAATATCCATAGCATGTGAGTTTACCAAGATGTTACACTGCAGAATTTCCAATAGCTTAGGTACGGAAATAAAAGAAGGGTGTTCCTGGGACTGGGGAGAAGGCTCAAATGGTAAAGTACCTACCTGACAAACATGAGAACCTGAATTTGGATTCCTAGCACCTACATGAAATCCAGGCATGGTGGCACGCACCTGTCATCCCAGCGCTGGGGAGGGGTATAGGCGGAGGCTGCTTGTTCATTTCCCAGCAGCCCAGACCCGAAATAAAAACACAGAAGCTGTATTAAGTAAAACACTGCTCGACCTATTAGCTCAGGATATTTTTATTAACTATTTCATCTTAAATTAACTTATTTCCACTATTCTGCATATCACCACAAGACTGTGGCTTACCAGGTAAAGTTCCAGCATCTGTTGCCTTTGGCAGCTACATGTGTCTCTTTGACTCTGCCTACTCTCTCTCTCTCTCTCTCCATTTCTGGTTGTATTTTCTTCCTGGCTTTACTCAGTTAAATCATTGGCCAAAATCAGCTTCTTTATTAACCAATGGCAATAAAACATAGTCACAGCATACAGAGGGAACTCTCACATTGAGGGGGTCAGGTGGGAACACACAAAGGTCTGGAGTTCATTGGCCAGCCAACCATGCTGAATCAGTGAGAGACTCCTTCACAAACAATAACGTGGAGAGTAATAGAGGAAGACACCAACATTATCCTCTGTTCTACATGTGCTTGCACATACGTGTGCATACATCCATATGAGGAAATACAGAAACCATATATGCATAAACATATTCTCACACACTTAAACATATGCAAGTTTGAACACACACATACACACAATCCATTCTTTATCCTACTTCCACAAATATAATTTTAGCCATAATTTTTATTTTAGTGTTTGACTGACAGGAAAGTCGCAGAAACAGAAAGAGTTTAGTTACATCCCTCAGCCACTGTCAGCATCTTATTTCAGCAACATACATTGCTCATGACCAAGAAGACAAAGAGAGAACACCCTTACTAAGCAAACTCTACACTTGGTTCCTGTCTCCCTGGTTTCTCCTTAGTATCTTCCCATTTAGGAGATCACATGACATCCATCAGGTCTGAAGACTTAAATTATTTATTTATCTGTGGCTTTCCATGTTTCTGATAATCTCCAATGTTTTGAGGTTTTGGGGTGGCACAGGGAATGAGATTTCATTTATTTTACATGTATGAATGCTTGCCTGAATATACGTCTTGTACCACATGCATGAAGTGTTCATAAAGGCACTAGGACAGTGTTGCATGGATGTCCTGGAACTGGAGTTACAGAGGTTGTGAGCCACCTTGTGGGTGCTGGGAATTGAACTCTAGTCTTCTGGAAGAGCAGCCAGTACTCTTAACCACTAAACCATGTCACCAGCCCCAATCTCTGTTTTGTAAACGATCTCTTAGCTCTGCTTTGTCTGGTGTTTTCCTCTTCTTTAGGCTGAGGTTGCTGTTGAGATGGAGTGATGGACGTGCTATCAGCCTGACTTTACACTGACTATGCTAAACCCCCTTCTCCAGTCTGTAGGACCACACTCCACACCTCACTGCAAAACTACTTTCTCCTCCACCTCCTCACACTCCCCACTGCACAATCAAATCATTAGGCCATGGGGTAGGTACTCTCGTCTCCCTCTGGAACATCATCATATTTGGAACCCATGAATTCATGACTTGGTTTTCCTTGCAAAACTGTGAAATGCTGGGTTGATTGATAGCTGAAGATACTGGCAGAGGTTGTCTAGAGTTCCAAATGTCCTTAAATTCTAACAGCAACAAGAATCTTGAAAATAACAATTGAAGAGCCAGTTTTCTACAAACACTGTGTGCCTCGGTGGTACGAGGTGTGAGAAGGGTGACTGAAATGTGGCTGTGGATATAACAAGACTCAGGATTCAGGATGACTCGAAGCAGAAGGAGAGGAAAGATGATGGAACTACGTAAAAAAAAGACTATTTCTTCTGCCCCAACAATATAAAGATTGACTAGGAGGTAGTTTGGGTGTGATCCAATCATCTGAATATAGAATATTTGAAGAAGACTGTCCAGGAAAGGACTCTGTCTAGACATTCCAGTGACAGTCACTCCCAACGACAAACAAGAAATGGGCATGGGGTATAAAGCTCTGGGCCTCACTTCTGGGTGAAGACGAAAAGAAACCAATGTTCATCGTGGTATAGAAAAGAGCGCAGAACAACCCTAGCCTGCAGCATGGCTCAGAAAAGCCTCTCGGAACGGAACGGACCAAGAGGGGCTCAGAAGTAGCTTAGAGAGGATTAGAGGATTGGGGCTGCC
>NW_026067926.1:5702293-5747229 GCF_014885135.2 Alexandromys fortis | reverse complement strand
CATCACTCTAGGGAGTCTGCAGAGAACCTCACACCCATAGTTATGTTCTATTGACAAAACCTGCCCCTCACCCAATTAACTGCTAATCTTAGCGGAACCCGCCTCACATTCCAGCTATCCAGGGAACCAGGTGTGGCCACTTGTGACTTCTGGCCTGTCTGTCTGAATGTAACCGAGCTACGTGACCGGAACCACGCGGCCTGCGAGATCCCGTACCCTGCCCCTCATCCCTTACCATATATAAACTGTAACCCGTCCCTAATAAACTGAGGCCTTGACAAAGTTGCTTGGTCTCGTTCCTCTGTCTTAGCTCATTCCCTTCCAGGTAGCGCCCCTCCGAGACCCTGGAATAACTTGATTGCGGGTGGGTTACTAACCCCTAGACTGAGTAGCCCACCCAACGCAATCAGGATTCCCTGCCCTGAGGGAAGTCTAAGGACCTCCCACCTCCATCCAGGTCTAGTAAGGTGAGCACCCAAACCAAATCAGGAGCTGAAGGAGAGAGAGCATGAGCAAGGAACTCAGGACCGCAAGGGGTGCACCCACACAGTGAGACAATGGGGATGGTTCTATCGGGAACTCACCAAGACCAGCTGGCCTGGGTCTGAAAAAGCCTGGGATAAAACCAGACTCGCTGAATATAGCGGACAACGAGGACTACTGAGAACTCAAGAACAATGGCAATGGGCTTTTGATCCTACTGCACGTACTGGCTTTGTGGGAGCCTAGGCAGTTTGGATAAATCTTCTATTCTAAAAACAAATGAGGAGTGAAGAGTGAAAGAGACAGCGCCACTGTAGAGAAGGACGATTGCATTTTTCTCAGATGTTGCTATGAACTGTATATTTCATACACAGTAGAAATAATTTACATTAAAAATTAACAATTTATACTTGTGATAGACAATATATATTATTTTGGAAAATATAAAAAATATACCAATCAGTGACATTGTTTCAAGGTGGTTTCCCAAGACATTATCAAGACATTTAATAGAGGGTAGCACACAGTAGGTGCTCAAGGAAAGACAGCAGTTTGAAGCAGTTCTTAGACTCTCTTTGGACTATATTAAACTGGCAGGTTTGCAGGTCAGATCCAGCCACACCAACATCCTGGGGCACTCAGAATGGGCATTATAGATCTCAATATCAGCTCTGGGAATGAGAATAATCCCCTAATGAGCAGGCTTAGTCTTTGCTGTTTGGCACTGAGCCTGGGGAGGAGGGTGCCCTGCGTTTTCTTTCTCTCTCTTAGCCGTGTCTGCCCCTTTAACCACAGGTTGTCCAGAGAAACAAAAACTCTCCTCCCAAGGGATTATGATCCTCCCAACTGTACACCAGGGGCTCCAGGCCACAGTGGCATAGACGCCATCTAAAGAGGAGAAGGCAGGAAGGAGGCAGCATTGTGGTAGAAGCAGCCTTGGAGAAGGAGCAGGAGGCCTTCTGGATCAGCAGTACCTTTGCTGGTAGGGAGATGCATGTGGCAACATGGGGTGGGGGGACTGTATCTAGCTCAGCAGCAGTAAGGAAAGAGGCTATGTCACCATGACAGAGCCCTACAGACCCAAGGCCGAACGACTGCCTTTGGTAGTTCTACACAGTAAAATCAAAATTCAGAATTCAGAGAGATATACCATAGAAGTATTCACCTGAGTGGCCACCTGTTGCTCAATAACTTTTCCCACTATTAAGTTTTCTTTTTAAACTCTGGAGATCATGAAGTATTTAGAAACAATTTAGTTCAACTCTCAATTTCACAGAGATGTTTCTGGAGACATTTTTTAAAGCATGTTTATGTACCAATTTCTCCAAAGGTGTTGTTTCAGTTTAAAATACTTAATAGACTTCAGATTTTACCCTGGAACTGCATACACTTCCCCGCGATTCTCACGTCAGGAAATGGCTTTGTTCAAAGCAAAATGGCGACTCCCCAGAGTTCTGTGTTCTCTTTTAAAGCCCATCGTTACCAAAATCAACCCCCAAATCAAACAGAACAAAAGATGGGAACGAAGAAATGTTATTGGCAAAAGATATCCCCAGACCAATGGAGAAACCTACTCAGTCTTGTGTGTGTGTTTGTGTGTGTGTGTGTGTGCGCGTGTGCGCAGTGTTCACTCTCTGTGTGCTCAGAATGCAGAAGACACCAGGATGTAGTCAGTGCAGATCTGTTCACAGCATCTCGCTTTCAGTTTGTTTGCATATTAATTTAATGATTCATTGGGATATGGGAAATTTTCCATGTGGTGTGAGGAATAAGAATACCCCATGGAAAATCATTATGTTTTCACTTGGAGGAAGGGAGGAAGATAATTTTTTTTCCTTTAAGATTGATACTATCCATATATAGAAGAGTTTTCTGGATGTCCATGTCTTGAAAGTCTTTCCAGCTCATTAAACTGAGACCAAGAAAAGGTGAAATGAATGGACGTGAAGGTGAGGATGCTTTGGGTGATGGAGCAGGAGTTGGTCCCAGAGATGCAGGGTACAGCGGTAGAAGAGTCGGATGAACGGTAGCTTTTGTCCTTGTGGAATTTTTTTTTACTACAGTCTTCCAGGATAAATGGGGTGGGGTTCAAATTTTGTTTTATTATGGTTTTGGTTTTGTTGAGAGAGGGTCTCAAGTAGTTCCAGCTGGTCTCAAACTCATGAAAATCCTCCCGCCTTAGCTGAGCGCTAGGATCACAGCATGAGCCACCAGGCCTGTGTCTGCCTGTTCTCATGCAGCACTTTTGAGTCTTAGCAATGTACCAGGCAGTGGGCAGGAACTTACAGAAGCCTGACAACCAGCCAGGAAAGACAGGCGGTATTATCGTTACTTTGTTGCACAGATGAGAGTGAGAAGTGAATAGTGTGTGTGTGTGTGTGTTATAAAATTGTGAGGGCAACTGTGTATGTGGTACATGCTATATGGCATATGCGTCTGTTTGCACGTGTGTATACATGTGTATGCACATGTGCACGTATGTTGGAAGAGTGAAAGGTGGCTCAATTTGGCAGCATGTTCAGTTGTGAACACGACCCACTCTTTTCCTCCTTTTCTCTCCTCTTTATTGTGATACCTCACATCCCTTTGCAGAAAATTGCCTGGGGAAGCCACAAATTCTCTCTTTTGTTATTGTTTCTTCTCTTTTTAAATCATATTGGTTATTTTGGGGTTTTTTTTTTTTGCTTGTTTGTTTGTTTTGGTTTTTCAAGACGGGGTTTCTCTGTGTAGTTCTGGAGCTTGTCCTGGAACTAGCTCTGTAGCCCAGGCTGGCCTCAAACTCACAGAGATCCGACTGCCTCTGCCTCCCGAGTGCTGAGATTAAAGGCGTGCGCCACCACTGCCCAGCTCTTAAATCATATTGATAATTAACAACACATATTAATTACACAAGTTAATTCATTTCATTATAATGTTTCCATGCATGATCCCTCTTTCTGCACCGACACAAGAGAGTTTAATACCAACAATAAAAACAGACATAGCTCCTCACGGGCTGGGGCCAACTGCATTCTGAGCAAAGGGACATGAAGAGGACAGGGAAAGGACACAGCAGCCTGCGCCCTGTGCTCTGTTGTTTGTTGTCGCCCTGCTTCAGACCCGGGTCCCCTTTGCACCTGCATGCTTTTTCACTCTATGCAAACTAACTCTCTGGAGCTAAAAGGCAGAAGGGTGAGGGTGCGCACCATAGACGAGAAGGCCTATTGAGAAGGAAACACAAAGGACATTGTCCACAAGGTCCCATACCACAGGAGCGTCTGGCATTGGCTCTGCCACCATGAGCAAGACCATCTTGGGCAAGCTACTTCAGTCTGCATCAGCCTCCATGTCTTTACCTGCAAAGGGGAAACAACAGCAGCTCCAGCCTCACAAGCTTTTATTGCACACGTGGAATGGGCTGGCCACTCCAGAGCGAGAGCTGCATGAACCGTGGTTCTTTTTATTGGCTCTAAGTCACCCTTGGTGCTAAGAATGGAATACACAGCTACGTAGCTTCTACTCACAGCAGCTGGGTTAGACAAACAGGGCTCGTGTATAGAAATGACAGCGCATGGCAGACTGCTGTCGACTGAATAATACAGGGTGTGAGTTATGGAAGAGCAAAGGAAGAAGTAGCTATAGAATTAGATGAAGATACAAATGGAGGAACGGGTGGGTGATTTTGTTGCTATCACAAGCTAATTGGAAAGAACTGGGAATACAATCCAAGTATCCTGATTCACGAGCAATAGTGCTCCATGAAACTGTGTCGTAACACTACCCACACTGCAGGGATCTACAGAGGGAGGGTCCTCTGGACAAGTCGCACACTTCCCGTGCATTATCTCATTAAATCTTCATAATAGGGAGTAAGGGATTGCATTACCCCCATACCAACGAGAACCCTGCGATACAGGAAGGGGAACAGATTTCCCAAAGTTGTATGTCCATGAAGTATGTGGTTCAGAGCTTCAGTGAAAGTTTTCAGTGACTTGTTAGAGGGATCATGGGGAGAAGAGAACAGGCTAGCTGAAATCAAGGGGACTGGCAGACTGTCTCTTCATGGTGGAAGTGGAGGCTTGACGGTTTTACAGCTGTCCAGGTTTTTAGAGCTGATCTGGTCACAGGCAGAATGAAGAAGTATTGGGGCGGGGGGGGGGGGACGACACCAATAGTGACTTGTGGTGACAGATCTATATGAGGATGGAGCGTTCTGCAGGAATCCACTTCCCAACCTCCAGCTGACACTCCCTACTCATCTATCCCACAGGCATTTCCCACGTCTTATCAACAGACGAAGTCCTCCGGTAACATGAAGGTTCTTCTCCACTACCAGAGATTTAGATTCATCTGGCTCGCCAAGTCAGCCGGCCGGCACTTTCACAGAGACCCCCAACTCCGGACGCCTCTGACGCTTGCTGACTTTGAAGCCATAAATCGCCTTGAGAAGCCATTACCCAAGAATTTTAACTTTGCTGCGGATGTGCTGGACCAGTGGTCCCAAAAGGAGAAGGTATAAGGCGGCAGGTCTCCACCGGCCCTGTTGTTCTGTCTTCCACGTGCTATCACTGTGTCCAGTTCAAATCAATCCTTTATCTCAGCGAGGGCAGGAACCGGGATGGCTCTAGGGGACCTATAAGTACCAAGAGCCCATACACACTCTTCTTCATTCCAATCAGTTTCTGTCTTTTTGTTCCTCTCAGAGATGGGATCAGATTAATTTAACCTTGGAAACATGCTCCCTCCCCATTGAAAATAGGCAAACCCCCAGAAGGGATGTGTTTCTAAGACCATCGAACTGGAGAGGAAAATTTCTTGCCTGGCATACTGGGGAGCAGGTGCGGAGAAGGAGTAGCGACAGATAGTCTTATCTGCCTTCTGTGGGGTCAGCTTTACATGACTGTGACAAAGGACCTAAGATACACAACTTAAAAGAAAGAAAGATTTCTTTGGGTTCGTGGGTGCAGAGATTTCAGCATATGCTCAGTTAGCCCTGGGGCAGCCTAGGGTGTCCTAGGGAAATGCATTGTGAGGAAGACTGCTCACTCCAGGGCAGCTGAGTGGGGAGGTCCAGGGCCTGGGATTTGATTATTCTCTTCTTTCCACTGGGCTCTAGGGCCACTGGATAGGGACCAGTCTTTTAAGCATGTGCGTCTTTAGGAGCCATGCCTTTTCACACATGTGTCTTTAGCTGACACCTCCAAACCACAGCACGTTACTTTCTCTTTCCCATGTGTTCCTGGCCAGTCTGGAGAGAGGCCAGCCAACCCCGCCCTGTGGTGGGTGAATGGCAAAGGAGAGGAAGTGAAATGGAGCTTCCAAGACCTGGGCTCCCTGTCCCGGAAGGCTGCTAATGTGCTCACCAAACCCTGCGGCCTGCAAAGAGGAGACCGGGTGGCTGTGATTCTGCCCCGAATCCCCGAATGGTGGCTCATCAATGTGGCTTGCATGAGAACAGGTCAGTATAACAAACGTCACAGTTGTAAAACAAAGAGACCAAAATTTGAGGATTTTCTGATCTTTCAGCTTTGTACAGCTATCCCTAAAGACAGTAGAAAAAGGAAAGTTGAAACTGAGAGCAATCACGATGTAATAATAATAACAACCTTAAGAGAGTGATTGGTATTAGTTACTGTGATCATTTTGCAAGGCACAGTGATGTTAAGACATTTGTTAAAAGTCGTGCCGCTTGAAAGTTACACAGTTAGGGATCTGGGGAGATTGCTCAGGGGGTAAAATGCTTGTTGTGCAAGCATGAGGACCTGAGTTCCTACATAAACGCTTGGCATCGAGAGACAGGTGCCTGTAACCCCAGCACTGTGGGGCAGAAGCAGGCACATCCTCAGGGCTCACTAGCTAGCCACGTCTAGTCAAAACAGAGTTCTAGGTGCACACATACACCCAAACACACAAATCAAAGCTGAAAGCGAGACTCCCATGGTTCAGAGTTACACACAAAGCTCCACAGAAGCCATTGAGAATGTCAGTACTTCTTCACAGCACAGTGCTGTGCTCCCCCACAACCCAGAGTCTGCTCTTCTGAGTGTGTATCTGGATTCTCTGCAACATGAAAATCAAAAAGAAGAGCAAGTATTGGGGGAAGCAGAAACTTGCAAGAATATGAAGTACTCTAGACCCAAGTTGGAAAAACATTAAGTCAAAAGAACTGTTATATCCAATTACAAATTTTCCCCAGTGTAGTCATATAGTGCACCCCAGGTAAAAGCTTGAACTTTCCAATGGGGGTCAGTGAGCCATAGCCTGCAGGCTCCCCCATTTGGGTAAATAGAATTTTTTTTTTTTGCTCTGCAGCAAACATGATGACTGAGACCAAGATCAATCCTACAATCCACAGAGTCTAACATACTCACCAGGCCCTTTACCTGAAGAAGTCTCTAATTTCTGCTTTAAAAAAAAAACCCACAAACTTCAGACAGCAAATAAAAGAAATGAGACTGTGTAAGGTCAGATTACTACAGAGGAAAGAAAGACGTCTGTGCAATGGTATTAAAAAGCTTACAGAAATGGAAACAACTTAAGTAAAAATGATAAATAATTTATAACCTAGCAAAGATGTAAGTTTGGTTGAGGTGCTGATTGCTGATTGAATGTCTGACTCCTGATGGAGTAGCACTTAAAAGGCAATTTGCCCTAATGATAACACAATGATATTAATATAATCAGGGGAATTTCATAGGATTTAAGATGCTCTTACTGCTAATAAAAACAGATGGAAGCAGGAATATAAAAATGTTTGGATTCACAATATGAAAAGGAGACACAAGGGGAAATCAACCATGGTTGGAAGAAGATTAAGAGTGGCTTACCTGTCATAAAATATGCACTTAATATTACTCAACATAGCTTGTTTAAATTATGAAATCGGTGAATACAAACACATAAGCTAGTGTTTAAAAGACAGTCCATTTGGTGAAGGAAATCAGCTGCAGACCTGTTTTCTCCCCAGAATGTCAAACTATTTACGGGAATTTTTTTTAACTGCTTGCACTTTCCCCATGGCAAACTATTTTGATTTTTGCTTCAAGGCATGCAGAGTAAAGCCAAGACACTTGCCATCCAGCAAATATTTTCTGTCTGAAATCCGTGAGAAGACCCTGCCCCCACTCCCAAGGTGGCAGCCTAGCCATTGAACACATTCACAAACCCACCAAGGAAACCATAACGTGTCAATCATGAAGAACAAATGATGTGTAAGAGAAATCGTTTTGTAGTTTTATAGTCACTGGTCATTCTGAGATCCTCTAGCATGTTGTATTAAGAGCTTAACCAGTTAAAATCTATTCGGTCCTTTAGCATGTTTTTGTTAAGAGAATAAGAGCTTAACCAGCTAAAATCTACTCAGTAAAATAGCCTTGGGGTGGCAGACGGCTCTGCAGGTAAAAGTGATGGCTATGCAAGTCCAGTAAACCCAGAGGCCTAAAGGTGGGAGGAGAGCAGGGACTTCACAAAAGCTGTGGCCTGTCCACATGGACACCATAGCATGAGAGTCTCCATGCGCGTGCATACTTGTGCACACACATACACACGCACACACAACTTCCTACTTAGCTGATTTCAGAATACTCAGCAAGGACTATATAACTATCCAGCTCAGGTCTTAGGAATAATGGAAGTGTCTTACTGGCTTCGTGACCCATGGGTCTTTCACCGGCATCCGATATGTGCTGAGTGAGGTCATGCCCTGCATGATGTTATCTTCATGAATTTACGTGAGAGAGTCATACCACCCTCTCTCTGCCTTACATCTAATCCTGCCCCGTGTGTTCTCATGGGGAGCTTTGAAAACTTGTCTCTGGCTAGTGTGTAGGATGAAGGGGGATTAATCAAACACTGCCCTAATCGTCTAGGCAAATCTTGGCAGTACCAGACCATTGCATCAGCGATCAGCAGGCTGGCCCTGACACTCATCGGCAATCTCAAAGGCTGCCTGCACCTAGCAGGGCTGCTTTGAAGGGTAATCCTGGGTTACTGAGATGGCTCAGTTAGTAAAGCCGCCTACTGTGCAAGCCTAGCTAGAGGAGTTCAATCCCCAGGACCCACAAAAAGGTAGAAGGAAAGAACTTAGTCCACAAACGTATCATCTGACCCCAATGAGAAACACACACACATATGCACACACACAAATAGTAGATAAATAAATATATATTTTTTAAGTCCTTGGAGAGTAGTCGCTAAGCATCTGAACTGTACAATCTACCAAAAAATAGTAGGCAGGCATTTTTACATCTGCATATAGTTTTTCCCTCTGTTCTGTTGTACTGATGTAAGATGTATATATTAGAAAACATTTGCAAAAAAAAGGTGGCACATGAAAAAAATTTTAGTATCTTGGTACCTTTTAAATTTCTATTATTTTTTCTTCTCAGTCACAGGGGATCATCTTGCAAGATTCACCCTGGTTGAAAAGATTGAATGAGATAATGTTAATAGAAAATATGTCATAAAATGCAACATAAGGATTAAGTATTAAATAATCATTGCATAATCACATTCAAACGTGACATTAGGATGGCTCTTAGGATTAGTCCATCATCATCAACCAGATGCTGTCACTATCCCTATATTATACGTAAAGAAGGGAAGGCCAGAGAGACCAAAGCCTCAAGGCTAGTAAGTTGCAAGACCAGGACTAGATCCAAAGGCTGTCAGACTCCAAGGCCGGAGCTCTAATGATCCTACATGCCCAGGTCCTGTGGGATGTCCCAGGGAACCAAGACACAGCTGAGATCTGAGTTCTTTCCCACCCAGAAGCAAGACCCACATTTCCCCATAGTCTCCAGAACTCAGGAATTGCTTTCTGTTTCAGGGCTTGTCTTCATGCCAGGAACCATCCAACTGACCAGGAAAGACATCCTCTACCGGCTGCAAGCATCCAAGGCCAAGTGCATAGTGGCCAGTGAGGAAGTGGCCCCCGCGGTGGACTCCATTGTGTCAGAGTGTCCCAACCTGAAGACTAAACTCCTGGTGTCTCCGCACTGCTGGGACGGGTGGCTCAACTTTCAGGAGTTACTTCAGTGAGTATGTGAGGTGGGAGGTGCTCACCACCGCACGAATCATAGCTCCATCTCTGAATCTGCTTATCCAGTGACTCAGCAGTATCTTGAGCTGTCCTGTGGGTGTCAGGAATTGAACCTGGGTTCTCTGCAGTAACAGATGCTCTTAAACACTAAGCCATCTCTCCAACCCCCCAAAGAATCATTTAACGAAATGATTTACTGGCAAAAGGAAGGAATGCAGCTCTGTCCTGACTTCCTGTTTCCTCCGTGGCTGGTGATGAGTGTGGTACAGAAACTGGCCTCTGCCCAGCTCCTGGGCCACAGCGATCACCAGTCCTGCTTTTATTCCTTGGACACGCTCTAGCTCAGGGCCATTGCACCAGTCATTTTTCCTAGTCGTTTTCATAGCTGTTCCTTCTTGTCAAGTTTCAGTTCACATTTTACTATTAAGTGTTGCTGCCCCTGACCAACTTGATGAGAGCCCTAGGCTCTTTTCGCTTCACATCTCTGGTCCCTCTGAATGATCAGACTAGTCTCTTGCTCTCACAGATTTAGCTTCATCTAGTTCACCATTTGGTTTTATAAATAAAGTTTTATTGAGCCAGGTGGTGGTGGCGCACGCCTTTAATCCCAGCACAGGTGAGGCAGAGGCAGGCGGATCTCTGTGAGTTCTAGGCCAGCAAGGTCTAGAAGAGCTAGTTCCAGGACAGGAACCAAAAAAGCTACGGAGAAACCCTGTCTCAAAAATCAAAAAAAAAAGTTTTATTGGCACAGAGGGGTACTAATTTATTTTTATATTGTCTGTGACTGCTTTCATGCAATGATGGAAAATTTGGGTAGCTGCAATAGAGACCTTATTGCACACCGAGCCTAAAATGTCTGCCATCTGTCCCTTTGCAGGAAACACGACAGCTCCTGCCCTACATTATACATTCAAAGGACGCAAACGCTTTGCTTGCATATTTGGCTGATGCCTTTGTCTTCTGTATCTAACCACACATAGCTGGGTGCTGATGACTATTTAACAAGCAGTTGAACAAATAGATAGCTTAATCTCGGTTTTCATCTTATGCAAAACAGGGATAATTACACTGAAACATCTAATGATATTTGAGGATAAAATAAGCTAACATACAAAAAAAATTTCCTAAGTTTTTAAAAACTGAGAAAAATGATCATTGATAGCATTATACTTATTTAAGTCACTGATGTTATGTAAACACAAGCAAGTTGTGAACCCAGCTAAGATAAATGACATTTCCTAATCTATGAAATCAGGATGATGACAGTACAGGGTTACAGAAAAGACAAATGGAGTAAAGTAAGGGTTTCCATTGCTGTAAAGAAGCACCATGGCCACAACAACTCTTGTAAAGTAAAATTTTAATTGGGCTGGCTTACAGTTCAGAGATTTAGTCCATTATTATCATGGTGGGACATGGCAACACGCAGGCAGATATGATGCTAGAGAATTAGCTAAGAGTCCTACATCTTATAGGCAACAGGAAGTGGTCAGTGACACTGGCGGTATCTTGAGCATATGAGACCTCAAAGTCTGGCTCCATAGTGACACACTTCCTCCAACAAGACCATACCCACTCCAACAAAGCCACACCTTCTAATAATGCCACTCCCTATGAGCTTATGGGGGCCAACTACATTCAAACTACCACAGACAAGCTCGGCACAATGCCAAGAACAATTAGCAATTGCAATTGTATTTGAAGGCTGATTCCCACAGAGAATGAAGAAAGAAGGAATGGGGTTGGTTGGCTTTGCATTGACTGGGTGGCTGGCGTACCTTCATTTGGAGAAAGCTGGGACTGCCAATGCAGCTTGGCGGTACTGTGCTTGCCTAAGAATGACAAGGCCTTGGACTCCATTCTCAACACTGCAAAAATATAAATTCAAAGCAGGATGGGGTATATTCAGGAAGTCAAAGCAGAATAATGGAGATCTTAGAAGCCAGCTTAAGCTACACAGCAAGACACTATCAGGAGGAGGGGGGAGAGGGCAGGGAGGGAAGGAAGAGAACAGCGGAGATGGCTATGAGATATAAGTTCAGGTTTAGGGGCTGGAGAGATGGCTCAGATTCCCAGCACCTACATGGCAGCTCACAACTAACTGCAAGCTCAGTTCCAAAGGATCCGATGCCCACTTCTGGCCTTCATGGGTCTATATGCATGTGGTGCACAGACATACATGCAGGTAAAGCATGCTTTAAGATAATAAAGTTATCCACCAGCCACAAATATATCAGGGGTCTAAGAAGATCCGGACGTCTAGCAGGTGGGGAACATGTGAGTCTCAGGTGTAAAGATAAAACCTGAAAGTTACCAGGAAAGAGTAACTCTGACTTCAGAGCTCAGGACCCAGGGAAGAGAGAAAAGCAGACTTCAGAGCAACCCCCTGCTCATCTTCCTGCCTCTCAGAGAGTCTAATGTCTCTTCCCTTAGCAAAAAAGTAAACATGTAATGAAAGCCTTGAATTAGTAGGTTTCCTTACTGAATTAAGAAATGTCCAGAGACGAGAGAAGTCCCCTAACCTAGGATGTTAGATAAATCTTCCCTGCTCTGGTTCCCACAACATCCGACTTCACCAATATTTGTACTGAAAGGAAAAAATTCAATGATCTTTTTTCTATTTTGAAGAAAGAGAACTATCAAAACTATCTCAATATTCTGTGAAACTATTTTTGGCATTATGAGCTGAGTATGTTTATCACATAATAGTCTCTATTTTACAGTTTCAATGGAATGGAATATAGTTGAGGACTGGAGGTATAACTCAGATGAAGACTTTGCCTAGCATGTGTGAAGCCCTGAACTTCTCCAATGCCTTGTAATCTGGATGTGGTGGCATGTGTGTGTGATCTCAGCACTTGGAATGTGGAAGCAGAAGGATATTTGGCATCATTCTCAAAAGCACAGTTTTCAGCTAGCCTGGGGTCTACAGACAATGCCTCAAAACAAAATGATAGCACAAAAAAAATTCATTGAAATGAAACCTTTCACTTGAAATTTTTTCAAAAAGGGAAATTAAAAATATAATGCATGAGGTAGGGTCTGGTGGTGTATGCCCTTAATCCCAGCACTCAGGAGGCAGCGGCAAGCATATATCTGTAAGTTTGAAGCCAGACTGGTCTATATAGTGAGTTTCAGGGCAGTTAGGAGCTGCATAGTGTGTGTGTGTGTGTATGTGTGTGTCTGTGTGTCTGTGTGTCTGTGTGCATGCACATGTGTGTGTGGTATGTATGTGTGTGTAGTTCAAACATTCTGGAATATGTATCAGTTATCCATCACTGACCAAGAGCCTATTCAATACTTACTGATGTATAAATTAAAGCAATATTGCATTTACTTACTGCAGTGAGTCAGAAGTTCATCCATGATTCCCCAGTGGCAGCTGGTCTCTGGGCCACTTCATCTTGGTGGGGTCAGCATATCAGAAACAGGTTTACTCATAAGCTAGTGGTGCTGACTGACAGCAGAGGCTATTGAGTTCCATTCACAGGGCTCCTCCTTCAACCAAGACAATCTAAACGTCATCTGAGGCTGTCCTCCTGTCCCTAAGGGCAGGAAAAACAACCGTAAAGTCTTTGCAAGCTGACCAAGCAAGCATCTGTTGTGGCACTCCGTTGTGCCAGATTAAGTCATAAGTCTCACTGGATTTAAAGATGGAGGACTCTGCTCCATCCTTCAGTGTGGGAGCTGATTGACCAGGTATGGGAGGAGCTGACGAGCTGTCTGTACAGACAGCCTTATACAGATTGCTACCCCCTAAAATGAATGCTTTCCACCTTAGTACTGACCCAAGTCCCGAGGATGCAAACAGTACAGAGGGCTGCCATAACTGACTGACAAAGCTAGCATGGACCCCAGCTTAACTGTCTTTCATGGTCCCATCTTTGGTATGATGCCAGCATGACCAGGAGAGTTCCAGACGTATGTGCTGCAAAGATTCTATACATGCATAGTATTCATGGGCTGCGAGACAGGATGGATGTGATGGGAGGGACAGTGTGGCATCCTGTCTCCATTACTCCTTTTCTCATGAAGATACATGCATAGGGTGCATGCATGCATGNTATATATATGTATGTGCTTTTAAGCGAAGGCCTGAGGCTGACGTAAGATGTCTTCCTCAATCTCTCTCATTATCTTACTCGTTGAGGCAGGGTCTCTTGTTGAACTCAGGACCCACCAATGTCACTAGTCTTGGTACTAGTCTGGGTAGTTAGTTTGCTCTAAGGCTCCTGTCTCCACCTTCTAAGCAATGGAATTACAGATGGGCCACACACCTGCCTGGTATAT
Source organism: Alexandromys fortis (assembly GCF_014885135.2). Lineage (NCBI taxonomy): Eukaryota > Metazoa > Chordata > Mammalia > Rodentia > Cricetidae > Alexandromys > Alexandromys fortis. The sequence goes on along the minus strand of NW_026067926.1, from coordinate 5,733,437 downwards.
ACATGGGTGGTAGCATCCAAACTATGGCCTTCATGAGCCATCTTCCCAGCCTTCATTACCCTTTTGTAAAACAAGCAAATGTCTCCTATAAGTAGGGCTTTATATGTATTGACTAAAATTCTCCCAGACCCATTTTTAAACCAACTATTAAAAAGGAAAGAATGATCCTGATTGACTTAGCTTAATTATGACTAACTGAGGCAGTTCTCTCCCCGCCCCAAGCAAGTTGCTACCTAGTACCTGAACAGAATCAGGCTTTCATTTGCTCAGGGGAAGGAGAGGATGGCTACTGGTCAGCTACTAGATGTTTCTGTCAGAGTTATTGATGATTCTGAACAACGAAAAGGTTTTTAAGTCTGATCTCAATGTATTTGAATTTTGAGTCTAAAGGTCTTCCTCTACGCCACAATTCTTGAAATAGTATTGATTTACAAAGATTCAATGCTATTTTCAATTTTTTATATAAATTACAAAGACATTGAAGTAAAGTGTACACACTTTTGTTATTGACTTTTGCAAGTTCCTTTGGTTGTCTATTTGGCCTACAGAGAAATGAATGAGCTTTAAAATAAGGAATTATGCTGTTGAATTTTTGCCCTGATCTTTAGTGTTTCTTTAATATGTTCTTGAAGTTTCTGCTCAGGTAAGCTTTGTGGTAGGTTTAGTTCTGGACTCCCCTGTAGTGAGAGGGAAGCAAGAACAGAACAATGACAGAGTGGACTGCTCTGTCTTCAGCCTCCATCTTGGGGTTCATCTACAGATCGGCTTCTGAAGAGCACAGCTGCGTGGAGACAGGAAGTCAGGAACCGATGGCCATTTTCTTCACCAGTGGGACCACAGGCTCCCCCAAGATGGCTCAGCACTCACAGAGCAGCCTTGGCATTGGGTATGCCCTTTGTGGAAGGTAGGAGAGAAAACTGTGGTTTTGTTCCTGTGTTGTTTGAGGCTAGGTCTCACACTGTGGTTAGCTCTGGACTGTAAATCACTGTGCAGCCTAAACTGACCTCAAATTTACAGCAATCCTCCTCTCCCCAGCCCCCAAATTTGGCACTGCAGGAGTGCACAACCACACCCATTCTTTGTTTTGTATTCAGTTTCCCAGGATGCCAGGGTGGGTGTCCAGCTGCCCGCGTGACACCTCTCCTTGCCTGGCTATTAAGACATCTCTAACAGACTCAATGTCCCATCCCCACCCTAGCTAAATGGTGCCGTCTAATTAAGGATCAAGCAAGAATTTAGGACTGGTCCTTGATTCACAGCATGTCTGCCTTCCTCTCCTCATTGCCAGGGGAATCTACTTACCCCGAAGGATCTTTAAAAACATGTTTACCTAAAATTGTCACATTGCTCTGTTTAATTTTCCTTATCCTGAAAGTTAAGACCCTCAATAATTAATCTCAATCATTGACCCGTAAGATCTAGAATACCCAAGGGATTGTCTTCTGTCTGCCTAGGGGGTTGCTATCTTGATCAAGTTTACTGAGGTGGGAAGACCTGCCCACCATGGGTGGCACCATTTCCTGGGCTGGAATCCTGTATAAAATGGAGAACATGAGCTGAGCACAAGCCATGCATCAGGCTCTGCTTCCTGATGATGAACCAAGTGTTACCAGCTCCCTCAGGTTCCCACTACCAGGACTTCCCAGCAGGGTGGAGTACCCTGGAGCTGGGAGCAAAACTAAGCCCTTCCTCCTTTTGTCCCCATATTTTATCATGGCACTTTAAAAGTAAAAATCTTATCTACTCTTTCTATAACTTGTACATGCTTAGTTCATATTACTGTGTGCTTGTCCCTACTCTGTTTCTCTAGAAGAAGAGATCTGTGTGCTGCAGAAAAGTAGTGCTTTCTACACACCATTTGCTAATTAAATATTTGGTATAGCAATGGACCCATAAAAGACACCAAACTCAGCCCCCAAGTCTTCTCCCAGATGACATAAAATTCAGAAAAGTACTTTTAGGTAGAAGGGGGACTAGAACCCTGCACTTGCTCTGAGGCTGCTTCCACTGTGTTGTAGGGCAAGGCTACTCCTCAAAAACACTCCTGTTTGCTTTCCAGTTCTATGCTTGTTTGTTTGATGCAGGATTCCCTCTGTATGCTGTGAATAACATTGGTTAATAAAGAAACTGTCTTAAGACTGTGATAGGTTAGATAGAGCTTGGTGGGGGGGACTAAACTGAATGCTGGGAGAAAGAAGGGCAGAGTCAGAGAGAAGCCATGGAGCTGCAGCCAGAGATACAACTGCGCTGAAAATTTTCTGTGCCATGACCTGTGGCCATACACAGATTACTAGAAATGGATTAAATTAATATGTAAGGGATAGCTAATAAGAAGTTAGAACTAATAGGCCAATCAGTGATTTAAACAATATAGTTTCTGTGTGATTATTTCAAGAGCCTGGGCAGCAGGGAAACGAACAAGCAGCTTAATACATTTGTTTGCTTGTTTGTTTGTTTATTTTTGCTCTGGTCTGTTGCTTTTCTGTGTGTAGGTATTGGCTGGACTTGACACCCTCAGATATCATGTGGAACATGTCAGACACTGGCTGGATCAAGGCTGCCATTGGTAGTGTGTTTTCTACGTGGCTTCGGGGTGCCTGTGTTTTTGTGCACCGGATGGCCCAGTTCAACACTGATATTTTCCTAGATGTAAGTCTTGATCCCACAAAACCATAAAGGAGGGATTCCTCAGACTCCAGGGTTTCCCAAGGTTCTGGAAATCAGTTTTTTTTTTTCAGGGAGCAAGGTCTCAGGTAGTTGACTTCTGGAAGTTTGCAGGTGGAGGGGAATCACCTACCACACTGTCAGAGGGAAGTCCAGGCAGCAGCTGTAGGTCACTCAGGGTTCATACGTGTGGATAAAACATGGCAGCAGAGGAGCATATTTCTAAAAAGCAGAAGACTGAAGTTTAAACACAGCTGTGTACAAACTGTGACTTTTTTTTTTTTTTTTTTTTTGCTAACTGATCTAACACAGATTGAAGAAGGCCTTAGGAGAAATTTAATAAGGTAAAGGAAGAGGGCTCTCTGCATCAAGTTTAGCAAGCGTTCTGAAAAAGAACAGTTTACTCCACAGTTTCAACACCTCCTTTGCAAAATAAGAGCATTTTTTACTTTACATAGAGAATGTAGTTGTAAAAATCTCTAGAGGACTGTGTCATTCTCAGAGGTATACCTTACCCATACCAAAATGTTAAGCCTCTGACACGTAGTGAGAAAGTCTGTTTTACGAATTAAGAGTCACTCTTGACATCATGACAGCGCCGCTGGCCTGCACCCTTGAGGACAACACTGCCTGGAATGCTTATGTTTAATTCCACGTGTGAACGCATTGACCAATGCAGCGGAGCCTGCTTCTCCCCTAAGGGCTGCCCTGAAGCACAGCAGTTTCACTAGACTTTCAGGCTTGACCTAAGGAACTGGAAGTGGAGCAAGCCCAGCACAGCTTAAGTCTCTCTAAAGAGCCTGTTCCTGCACTTGCTTGGTGTTCTCTGGAGGTGGGCTGTCCTCGACAGAAATGGTGCTGTATGTGTCTGGGCTCAGTGCAGCACAATCACGTGGGTAAATATGGGTATGAGTTCACAAGAGTTCACCATATGAAGTTCTGAAGTTGAGTAAACCAGTTCATGCTTTGGATTGCTGTCAAACTCAGCACTTCACTTACTGAATCTGACAAACTATGCCTTTTGGTAGATGGTAAATTTCTCTTTCTATTAACTAGAAACAACCATCATACCACTAATGACAGCTGGTGAATATTTACTTTTTTATACCATGTGATTGGCAGGCAGTAATGGGAAAGAGAGGCTGGAAATGTCCTCTCCAGCTTGGTCTCTAGCTGACCACTCTTGACACGTCTGTCTTTCTGCCATCCAGACGCTGACCATGTATCCCATCACGACCCTGTGCAGTGCTCCTACTGTGTACCGGATGCTCGTACAAAAGGACCTTAAGAGGTACTGGGCAGAACTCTCCATTGGAAGCACAAGCAGAAACTATCATCCAGCATTACAGAGCTTCTTCCACCACTCAGGGTGGCCCTCGAGTCTGCATCTCACAGTTTTGACATCTGGACCAATTAAGATTGTGTCCTCGAGCTATTCTGTATACTGTGTGATGCTGAGTAGAGGCCAGTAGCATTGTTGCTCCTTTCCCGACATTCATGAAAATCAAAATGTCCCAAGATGTTACCTAGTACGTTATGGGGACAAAATCATATAGCAGCTTAGGATCCAGGGGAAGGGTTAGGGAGATAGTTCAATCAGTCACATGCTTGCTACTCAAGCATGAGGACCTGTGTTTGATCCCCAGAAACATGGGAACAGAATCAGCCCCTTCACTTCAAAGCAAGACAGGAAAGCAAAAGGCATACCTTTGCATCCTTGAAGAAAAGCTAATAAAACTTGTGACTTCAGGATTATAAATGTGCTGGTCAAACCATCTGCCTGTCAGGTAGAGTTGCAATGTATTTTTATACAGCTAATTAAAATTTGGCACATGGTGTTGTGTGAAAAGCTTTTACTAGGGAGACAAAACAACACACATCTACTTACCCCAGATAGGCAGTCAATGGCAGACCAGAGTACAGACACCACCAAAGTGTAACTTAGTGAACCAATGAATTTTATTGGGGTTACTTACTTGAGCTTGGGTAGGGGTTACAGGAACATAAATGACTCAAAAACAGCAGTATCACCAAAGTGATACTACCCCAGTGCCAGTAACAACTCACAAAAGCCAAGAACCTGGGACTTACTGCACAGCCTGACAGCAGCTTTACAGTTTGGAGTGTCCTTTCCAAGTAACGTGGTTGGTTTAAACTTCTTGCAGGCAGCTCAGATGTTTTCTGTTTCTTCCAGACAGCTGTTGTGGTCTCAGCCTTCTCTGCAGATCAGTTTGTCTGAGTCTTTTCAACTTTTATTGCTTACTCTGGCAGGGAGGGGTGTGAATCTGGTAAGTTTCAGGAACTTCCTGAAGCTAGTTTGAGTCATTTCCTTACAGTTTTAAGAAGCTTCCCTGCAGGAAGGAATGTCTCAGTCTTGAAGGAAACAGTTACACAACACATGGAAAGAGAAAGAAAAGAATCCTTGAGTCCTATAGGCTTGGCCCTCTTCCTTTCCCACTAAGGCTGGATGTCCGGGTGAGGAATGCTGTGAGAGACCCGGACAGGCATCCCTTCTTTTCTTGTCAGTGTCGCCTTCTTGTGGCTATCAACGTGAACATCTTGGCTCACATTTCAAGCATAACCCAAAGCTATATAGGGGTTACTTGAAGACAGAGGATATATTTTGCCCACATAGCCTCCTGTTTTTTTTTGAGGTCCTGTTATGTATGCTGAGTCAGACTGTCCCAGGCTTTCTTGTAGGGATCCAATTGGCCACTAGTTTAAAACAGAAGATCAAAAGTCAAGCAGGCAGGGCTTTGCTACGTGCTTTGACCTCACTAAGACCCCATTCATTTCATGTATGAGTCTGTGACAAGGATTCAGTGTGGATGACATGCTTGGGCAATCTGCCTGAATCTGGTCACAGTGCAGAGTATCCTACTTGATGCTCCATAACTGGGAAGGTTTTTACAATTTCCTTAATCTCTCTAGGCCCCTCAGCCTCCCCATCTGTAAAATGGGGCCTGTGAGAAATCTAAGTGTTCTTACCACCTAATCTGTGTTATAAATGACATAACACAATCATAACTAGAATACTGTGTGTTATTATTAGCATTTTTCTACCCTTTTCCCCTCTACCTTCTCCACCTGCCAAATCCAAGTTTCTCCAGGAACCCTCTTTTCGTCACTCACATGCCTCACGTGACTAGAAGATATCCAGCAACATAAGAGGCGTTCAGAAAATACTTTAGTCATGAACATTTCTGGGACCCATTTCTCCTAGCTCTTCTATTGCTTGAGCATCTGAATGTGTGATAAAATATTCTCCCCCAAAGATCAGGCAACTCTGTCTCTCCAGATACCAATTCAAGAGCCTGCAGCACTGCTTGACAGGAGGGGAGCCGCTCAACCCAGAGGTGCTGGAGCAGTGGAAGGCGCAGACCGGGCTGGAGCTCTACGAAGGCTATGGACAGACTGAAGTGGTACATTCGAAGGGCAAAGCTTAAGTTTCGAAGTTTTTCCTAATGGCCATGGGAGATTGGGTCCAAGATCCTAGAAGATAGCAAAATCCTCAAGTGTTCATTTTCCTTATATAAAATGGGACAGGATTTTCACGCAACTTAAACACATCTTCCTTTATATTTTAAATTGCTAGATTACCTATGACACCAATACAATGTAAAATTACTACTTGAAACTACTATTTAAATAGCTGCTTTGCTGTGTTAACTGGGAAATAACAGGACAGCAATGCTTGAATATATGCAATATAGGTACAATATTTATTTGTTTGTTTGCTTGCTTGCTTATTTATTTTGATTCTTCAAGATAGGGTTTCTCTGTGTAGCCTTGGCTGTCTTTGAACTCCTTCTGTAGACCAGGTTGGCCTCAAACTCAGAGAGCCACCTGTCTCTACCTCCTGGGTGCTAGGACCAAAGATGTGTGCCAACACCTCCAACAGGTGCAGTTTTTAAACCTGCATTCTTCAAACCCTTGGTTGATTCCAAGGATACAGAATCTATGCATATGGAAAACTGGCTCTCTAATGGGGCTTATTCAGCGCCAGGATTGACCACTGAGAGTCCTTGAAGTGCCCCACTCAAGCTCCAAATCTTTATGAAATTTCTCAGAATATCTTGTTGCAAATAGTTATCATAATTTGTGAATTGCTCAGCAAAATAGTGGGGAAGGGACAGGTGCAGTGTCTGCAGAGGCCAGAAGAGGGTATTGAACCCCCTGGAACTAGATTTACAGGCAGTTGTGAGTTGTAAGGCATAGATGTTGGGAGCTGAACTTGGGTCTTCTGGAAGAGCAGTTTGCATCATAAAACATTGCAACATCTCTCCAGCCTTCTCCATCTTTTTGTTTCCTTGTTTGTTTTTGAAACAGGCTCCCTCACTGAACCTAGAACTTACCAATTAGGTTAGTCTGGCTGGCCACCTCCCCGGCACTAGGCTTACAGGTTCACAACCACCACACACAGCTTTTTATGGGCGTGCTGGAGATCAAAACTCAGGTCCCCATGTTTGACGCAAGCGCTTTATTAACTTGGCCATCTCCCCAGTCGACAAAACTGAATCCTGTTTCATTGTCAGAATTTATGCACCTATATAAAACATGTCTTCTTTATAGGGAATAATTTGTGCCAATCGCAAAGGACAAGAAATTAAACCGGGCTCCATGGGGAAAGGAGTGGTGCCCTACGATGTGCAGGTGGGTTGAGAAAACAGCTGGAGCAAGAAAGAGGAAAGAATGCTTTGGTTTTCTCCTCTTTGGACCACTCGTCATGACCTGTTTCCATTTTATGAAAAGAAAACGGGGGTAAAGACTCAACTTATTTCTTTTATTCCAGATTATAGATGAAAATGGAAATATCCTACCAGCTGGCAAAGAAGGCGAAATTGCCCTCAGGCTGGAGAACACTCGGCCCTTTTGCTTCTTCTCTGAATATGTGGTATGAACACGAAGAACAAGTTAGTCATGCCCGAATACAGAAATGCGCCCAAATTTCATATCCACCGTGCTTGCTACGTCTTTGGGCAAGTGTTAAATACAGGTCTATTTCATTAGCTGTAAAACGAGGAGAATGACATCCATTCCATGAGAGTAACATGAACATGAATTCCACATGTGAGAAACCCATTATAATGGCTCTCCTCAGAGAGGAAAGGTGCACCAGCTGAGAGAGAAGTTTCAGGCAAGTCCCAGAGGTCACAGGAAGGCTTAGTTCTCAGATCTTTTGTGTTCTATGCTGGGACGTGCCCTTTCTAAAAACCCTGACTTCTCTTAGGACGATGGTGTGAAAGTGGATGACTCGGGGGTGTGATGTCACACCCCGTCTGTTCGGGCCAGACTAACCCCCTACCCCCCAAATGCCATCTTTGATAGGACAATCCAGAAAAGACGGGTGCCACAATCAGAAGAAATTTTTACGTCACTGGAGACAGAGGAGTAATGGACACTGACGGGTATTTCTGGTTTGTCGGCAGAGCTGATGATGTCATTATATCCTCTGGGTTTGTAGATTTGCGTTCTTAGAAAGGGATGACATGGCAGGGTGGGAGATGCCCTGCTTGGAGAGTGTGGTAGTCAAAGGCTCCCTCTCCTCTGCAGGTACCGGATTGGACCGTTTGAAGTGGAGAGTGCGCTGATAGAGCACCCAGCGGTAGTTGAGTCGGCTGTTGTCAGCAGTCCGGATCCCGTCCGAGGAGAGGTAGAGCGCTTGTCAGAACTAACGCAGCAATTTCATTATCCAGTTCCTCCATGTGTCTCCGGCAAAGGCCAACTCACGGGTACTCCTTAGACTCCCATCATAGGGTACATGTATGCAGGAAATCCACTTTACAAATGAGTTCTATCCCAAAGAAGTCTGGGATTCTTTGGATGGCCCATGACAGGCAGAAACACCCTTCAATTCAGGGATCTAATTCACCCAAGCACTCCTGAGATATTACAGAGGTTCAGTCTCTCTTGTCTGCCTCAGGTCCTTCACGTGACTTCCTCCCATCACATACCACGCAGCTCCAGGCACAAGTAAGCATAACTCATCCTTACCCCACCAGGAAGGAGGGAGTTCTCTTGGAACCGTTTCAGTCCCATCACATACCTAGCCATGTGTCTCAGCAATGGTGTAGCCAACTGGCTAGACCTGGATGATATGCTGGTCAAGGGAGCAAAGTGCTGGTCGTCCTGCCAGAACAAGACAGGGGGAATATAGCTTAGACAACCTGGGTGCTGCTGTCTGTGGGCAACAGACACCTGATAAGCAAAAGCGTCAGACTTCAACTCCCACACAACTGTTACAGCTCATTACGGAAATGAAAACAGAAAATCGTGCCAAGGTTCCCCCTCAAAGTTCCCGTGTGTCTATTTTAGAGGAACATCTCCCTTTCCTCCTGGAGGTTTTCTGAAGACTTAGCAAGCAAAAAAACATTGGATCAGTATGGCTATCAGTACCCCCTCCCATCTTTTTCTGTCCCCCCCTCTCACCGGCCAGTAACCTTCCACAGGGGTATTCTGAACAGCCTCCTCCTGCCCCCTCCACTCTTGATCTACTCCAATCTCCAAAATATCTTTCTCCTGCCACCACATCCGCATCTTTCCAATGTAACTGATTTCAACTGAATTCCAGAATTTCTGCCAGAGCTCCTTCAGATCACATTCTTTAGAATCTCCATTCATCCTGCTCGATATGCCTCTCCCTGTAGAAGTGTCATGGCATAAATGTTCACCTCTAAATCAAGGACTGCCATATACAATCAGCTGAGCAGAAATGCCAAGTCCAGGTGACAGAAACAGAACTCATGACCCCCCCACATTCACAGTCCAGTCCTCTGGAAAGAGATCCCCCGCTGTACTTTATAATCTGGACCCAAGTTCATTCGGCACCTCTGGGTTTCACACTGCTATGAACAGTCAATGCCTGTGTTCAGCAATGGTTCCAAACCCTGCATGTGTCTTACAAGCCAATGGCTTTTCTGCACAGGTGGTGAAAGCGTTTGTAGTATTAGCTGCACCCTTCAAATCCTCCAACCGTGAGAAGTTAACTGCTGAGCTTCAGGAGCATGTGAAAAATTCTACAGCACCTTACAAGTACCCAAGAAAGGCAAGTGCAAATTACCTTTGTCTGTGTTGGATTTGACTTTAGACTTGTTATGTATCCTAAAAGACACCTTTTGTTTTACTATGGAAGTTTTTGTTCTAAAGTGTTTTATATTTAGAATACTACAAATGGTATTTTTAAAAAAGAACTTAAAAAAAAAATAAAACCACTGCAGGGGCTAAAGGTATGGTTCCTTGCTGGGTGAGGATCTAAAACCCATGCAAATGCGGGGTGGGTATGCTGGCCCACCTGCCTATAATTCTAGCCTTGGAAGGCAGAGATAGAATATTAGGACAAGCTGACCAAGGTGGAGATATCAGAATATCAGAACAGGCTGGCTAGCAAGACTAGTCATATCTTAGTACTCTGGATTTAAGAGACCTGGCCTCCATAAATGGTGGAAGAGTAACTGAGGATGATCTCTGTCCCCAATACCAGGTCTCCACAGACAGAAGTATATATGTGCATGTGTACCCACACACAGCTGTGCTCACACACATGCAAAGAAAACACATACACATATTGACTGCAATACTAAGACTGTTTTCAGGATTAAGTAGGCCCATTTTAAAAGGGGACGATGAATGGAAGTGAATGAATCACCACGTCCCTAATTTTTAGAAGTGGCACACTGATCTAAAGAGTAAACTAGGCTATGGTAAACCTATAAGCCCAAGATGTTCAAGTGGCCTCATTCAACTCTCAGAAGAACAAGCACATATGAAGACAAAGATGGCCACAGAACCTTCCAGCACTGGAGTACTGTCAGCTGCTACGGGATGACAAGACCACTCTGTATCTGCTGGCATCATTTAGGCCAATATGGAGTTCATGTGACTTGATCCTACCATCCTCACACTTTCTCCATTAAAATGAGTAAACTGGTAACTCTTCTGACTTTCAGAAAAGTGAAGGCATTTAAAGATACAGTATAATCTTGAGAGAAGAAATCCAAAACAAAAGTTTATAGGCAAATCAGGGGAAAATACATATTTGATAAATTACCCCTAAGATTTCCTCAGATTCTTTAGTTCCCAGCACTTAAAGACCCAAGGTTTTAAAAAAAAGGGGCCATTCTCTGAATTAGATGTAGAAGACAGTTGAGTTCTAGGTCTAAACAGAGGAAAGCCAAAAAAGGGGGGTGGGTGGGTGAAGCGATTATTTACTTTTGGCAGGACACACAACACTGGGAGCCTTAGTGTCTCCTACTGCACAGACAGTGGGGACGAGACTAATGGAACAAGAGCCTCACGGTGTTTTTCTATCCATCAGGTGGAATTTGTTCAAGAACTCCCGAAGACGATCACTGGGAAAATCAAACGCAACGTGCTAAGAGACCAGGAGTGGGGCCGAGCGTAGCTGGATGAGAACGAGGAGGAACTATGTCAGGGCACAGTTGTTTTAGTACTTGCTTCCTGAAAATTCAGTGACTACACACATTCTTAAATGCTTTAGGATTTGTTTTTTTCCTGTTAGAAAAGTTTTTGTATTGTATGTAGTTAAACAATAAAAAAACAAAAGAGCAAAATCTAAACATATTTGAGAAGGATAATGTTATGATGCTCAAACCGAGTGAAGGGTTTAAAATGGCCAGGGTCTAACGACTCCAACCTGAGACATGCCACCAATCTGTGCCTTATTCATCTTGTCCTGACTAATTCAAAGTAAAGGGGGGCTGTCTGGGAGACGTGGTAAGATGTTTGCATAACCAGTCTTTATGAAATCAGCCCGCTCAAGCAGATTAAATACTGTTCAGATCAAGAACAGAAATGACACAAAGGCCAGTCAGTGAGTTTTTAATGAAATTCAGTATGGGGCTGGTGTTTGTTCTGAAGTAAATATTTTAAACATGCTTTTTATTTAGTATTAATTATTCATGAATAAATTTTAGCATCTTCATTTCTTGGGATTATGAACCTGGACTTCTGATACACAATCATACATCTAAGCATTTTTCTGATAAACATACCATACACATAGAAAGTCATTTAATATGGGACAGGAAAAAAAAGTACAGAATGCCAAACTTTACAGAACAAATTCATTTTTATTTTTTAAAATATCAGAAATTTGAAAACAACCTGAACATTCAGCTGTACCAAGAACAAAATGCAAGTAAAAATATTTGAAAACCATGTTCATCTTTGGAGAAACATGTCTTACAGTACCAGGCATAACTCCTTTGTCTGTAGAACAGAACAGGTGCACTGGGATTTGGTTTCTGCTTCTTTATTTTCTGTTTTAATTGCTATAGCTTAAACAACAAACAAACAACCAGAAAGCCCACTCAACTCCTATGCTGAGACCATCTATAAACTAACACACTGAAATGTCAGTGAATATAAAGTCTTCAACTCTCAAAGCAAAGCAAAATGATAAATGAACTTAGATCCAAGAACATACAGCACCGTACAACTGGCAAACAGCCAGGCACACTCAGGATCCACTGACAAAAATAAATAAAAATGCAATGGAAACCAAAGTATTAAATCAGAATCTGAAGCGCAGCTACTTCGCCAAGCCTCAGAACCTTGTGTCTGAACAAACGGTACTTTATCCTGGGTCCTCTGCCCTACACTATTAAAGGAAAAGTCCTTTATCTCTGAGCAGGCCTCAAGAAGGCACTAGGATTCTCTCCACCCTTTCCCAAGTGACACTAATACATATCCTTTCAAGATGGTTTCAATCTAGACCTGAATTAACATGTCAAAACCTGAGGATGCTCCAGCCCCATCTGCATTAGCAAGGTGCTTCCTACTCTGCTTCTCCAACATCCTTTTGTTCTGGCTTACTTAGCAATACTCTAGCATCTCAGAAGAAATGTATTCTCATGTCACTCGCTTTTTGCTTAGCCCCTTGTGCTGGGAACCGTAGCTTTTATATTTTCTAACTTGTATTAAGATTTAAACACAAACCTTTTTCCCAGCCCAATGTTACAGCCACTTTGCAGTCCCTACCTGGACAGTTTGTTTTGCAGTGCTCATAGGTCGCTTCGACCCTTCACATCTCTACCTATGAGGAACTCTTGAAAGCATGACAAACTGGAAGGACAGCTTGGACAGCAAGCAGTCTAGTGAAGCCCCGGGGCAGTAGCTTTCCACTGTTTTTGTACTTGTACAGGGTGAGTCGGCACAAAGAGTCCTCATCCCTAACCTTATGAGAAACACCCATGGGCCTATACCTAGGACAGCCCTCTTCTCTGACATCTCTAAAACTGCAGCGATGGGCCATCAGACTTGCTTTTAACATTAAAACAAACAACAAGGAAAACAAAGTCATCACAAAATGATTCCCATATAACCCACAGTGGTACTATGTATCCAATGAAACGGTAGGCACAGCTGAGCTGTGTGCAGCACATAACTTCCTCAGAATGAGAATGTCCTGCTGATTTCCCACTAAGACTCTGTGTAGTTCCACATGAGTTGGCAGTGCTTAAAGGGTAAGTAGAGAAAGTAATCCGGAGGCAGAGGCCAATGCCCTCCTCACCTCCCCTAGGTAACAGTACATGGGGCTGCACACACTGACATACAGGCCTGGAAGGGCTCTAACAAAATTGTCATCGGAGGCTGTGAGATCAGCATGAAGCAGCACACAAAAGTCAATACATATTATCACAATTTTACATTGAACCCCAATAGCTTGTTGCAGAACCCCAGCTGAGACCCAACTCCCCCACAGAATGATCTATGAGAGCTCATTTTCATTTGACTTTGGTCCTTCTGAGCCTCCACTTTCAAGTTCAGGTTTAGCTTCTCCCTCACTTCCTGCTGGGGTTTCAGACCTTGGTTTTCTCGGCTCCAGCTCCTCGCTGCTCTCTGCTGCCACTTGCTGGCTATTTTTCCCTTCCGAAGGATCACTTTGACTCACCTTGGTATCAGGTTCCAACTTTGCTTCTTTGCCATTTCCCAGCTTTGGGTGAGGCTGTGAGTCTTTTGCACTCTTCACTACCTCCTGGAGGTTGTATTTTCTAAATAGCACATAATCTTTCACAACACTCAGGCAACACACAGCTTTGATGATTTCTACTACCACCGTGTACTCTGGATTAGTGAGATCCACTTTATTTTCTGAATTGAGGCTGCCCACTATTCCTGTAACAAAAATAGGAAAATGGGCTAAGAAGGAAGATATCATTACGCCTGATATAGTCAAACAGGCTTTTATCCCTTACCATCTCGGATTTGTTAAGACAGGGTTTATTAAGAATTAATTGTTCTTTGTGGCCATCAATCAAAGTCTATTAATACTTTATTTTCCAGACAGGGTCTCTATGTAGCCCTGGCTGGCCTGGAACTCACTGTGTAGACCAGGCTGGCCTTGAATTCATAGAGATTCACCTGCCTCCACCTCCCAACTGTGGGATCAAGTGCCTGGATCCATCAACGCTTTTAATAACTAAATGCAAATGAAACCTTGAGACACTTAATAAGAGAACATTTGGTGGAATGGAGAGATGACTCAGCAGCTATGAGCATGCATTGCTCCTACAGAAGGCCCATCTGTTCGGCTAGACAATTGCCTGTTAACTCTGGCTCAAAAGGCTATGACAGCCTCTTCAGGCCTCTGTGGGCAATGCACTCATGTGTGCAAACACAACTAAGTGTGAATCAAAATACTTAGGGAAAAAAAAAATCTGTATTTAACATGAACAGACTGTTTTTAGTTGTCATTATCCCTAAACAAGACAGTTTAATTTCATGGAAGTTCCATCAGACTAAGAATTCTAAGTTATCCAAAGATGATATAAAATATCCAAGAGAACATGTGCAGATTATATGCAAATACTACACCAAAACAGTCAGTTTATATAAGACTTACCTGGGCACTCGCAGGTTTTGGTATTCCTAGGGGATCTAATGACCAGTCTCCCATGGGTATGGGTAGACAACTGTACTTTCCCAAATAGCTGACTTTTTACCAGAGGCTCTGCCTCCCATCTATAAAATCACTAGTAAAACCCACCTGCCAGTTCTTTAATAACTTCTTCTCTATTCATATGGCTGTTATTTCGAGACTTATAGACAATCTGAAATGTCCCTTTGTTTGGGGCTTTAAACCAGGGCTCCAAAAACGTTTCTGCGTATTTTTTCATGTCTTCTAAGAAAGCTTTGCATGTGCCTGAGATGGGCAGCATTCGCAGAATAACTCGTGTCTTCTTTTTCTTGGTTTTGTACATATCCTGTAGAATATGATGCACCAGTTTCTCGGGTTCTAAGGAAAAAGAACAAAACAAGGTTCTGTACCAATTAGTGTTTCTCTAGTGTCTATCATATATCTAGGACTTTAACTTTACACCATCTATACTGCTTTTGCTATAAATAAATGTTGATGTTCTTGTAATACAAACTAAGAGCAACAAGCATTCTACAGCACATTTTTACAAAAACAAAATCTGTACTTTACTTGAAGACTTACTCAGCTCACTAGCTACTGTGTACAGAAACCCAGCTCTAGCTGGGAAAGAATCCCAGCACCATGGAGCACAGCACAACACAGTCAATCACAGGCTACTTCCCAACTATATGTCATCGGAGATGTTAGTGTTAGTATTTTTGAATTAGTGATCATACTTGAAAGTCAAAGGAATTCCATTTCCAGATCTTTAACTAATTGGATCAGGTCCTCCATTTCTAAATGGCAATTAAGCCTGGTACTAAGTAGCAGCTGCTCTTTTGAGACAGAATATATACTTTCATTCTACCTTAAGTTACACACAAAGAAAGGACACAGCACTGCCAGGTCCCCACTCTTAAGTCAACGCTACCCTCACCACCTTCCACTTCTCCATACTATTATGAGACTAAAATAATACAATTCCAAAATATGGAGTAAGAAACAAATTCCCCGAGTGTGGTATATGTCATCTGAAAATGGTTTCAGAAATATCTGGGCACGGAGCTACGGCTGATGGAATGTGGGGGACATTACCACAACGTGACTTGACAGCCATACCATGAAGCCACTGTCTAGGCAGTATCTGCTAAGACAGAGATGTCCAGATACCGTGGGATCAATGATCTCAGGGGCGTTATTTACACACACCTATCCCAAGGGTCCTGATGAAGACTACATTGTTTGCTCCGCTCTCCACTGACTGGAACCTTCTTAGCCTCATCTCCGTAGAAGCCTTAATGTCACCAACTTCCTTCTTCAAGGCAGCCTCGGCATCATCATCTTCTCCCTCGCTTCCAGAGGGCTGCTGGTCCTTGTCTATAAACTGTTACATAAAACCAGTTAAAACACTGCAATTAACTATTCATGTGAAACCCCCAATGGCACAGGTCTCAACGTTGGCTCTAAATGATTTTATTAGGTGATTAAAATAATAATGCTTCCAAAATGTAGATCACACAGTGAGTTCCCTGAATGTGGCATGTATCCTCTGAAAATGGTTGCAGAAATATCTTGACAGAGGCAGCAATGTGTTCATTAGATGAAGCGCACGTCACGGTGGACTTTAACACCACCACTGCCTATCACTGCGGCCGACAGGGTACTTTCTTTTTGGTGAGATGAGAACCAAGCCAGGGGAGCACACCTTTAATCCCACCACTCGGAAGCCAGAGGCAGGCGGATCTCTATGAGTTCAAGGCCAGCTTGGTCTACAAGAGCTAGTTCCAGGACAGGCTCTAAAGCTTCAGAGAAACCCTGGTCTTGTAAAACAAAGAGCAAAACAAAAAAAAAAAAAAAAAAAAAAAAAAAAAAAAAAAAAAAAAAAAAAAAAAAAAAAAAAAAAAAAAAAAAAAAAAAGAACCAAATGCATAAGAGAACTAAAACCATGACTCCTGCTCTACTAAGAAAAAAAAAAAAAAAGGCAGAGAAGGTGGTCAAGAACTTGCTTAAGCCTGGCACAGTGGCCAATACTTGCAATCCTTACACGTCGGAAGCTGAGGCCAGGCTGAGGTAGCCAGCAGTCTTCCCTCAGAAACAGAAGGAACACAACAACAAAAAGGAACTTGCGTACCGCACCAGCAGAGATAGGACACGCGCTCCTACCTAGGGGGTTTTCATTTCATCCAGGTAATAAAAATAACTGCACACTGAAGGCGCTGTAACAGGTTTATATTCTGTCCACTCCTCTCCAATAATGGGAACCGCAGTACTATCTTTCTCCACACTTCGGGGTGTGCAGAATCTAAGTGGATAATATCATAGCTTCCAAACCTTAGAATGAGATTTGGGACTCATCAAGTTTTTATTTTCTGAAATGTATTTTCAAGTGCACTTGGAAAATTAGCATCCCGTATCAAACTTCCACTACCTAAGAGAGATTTTAGCTTGTACCAACTTCACACGGTCACAAGAAGCGCGCTTCTCAAAGTTCTTCAGCACACTACCTGGTCCACAGGGGGCAATCAACACGTGGGAGCCACAGTCATGAGTGATGTCAAGAAACGCCCCAAAGAGCCAGCCCACAAGTACACACCCACCAGGCAGGCGACCTCAACAGCGGCCACACCGGGGGAGGGGAAGGCAAGCGAGGTCGTTAAAGCACCTTACAGGTGCATCGGAGCAACCGCCGCCTCCGCTCCCCGGAAGAGGCCTGCAGGCGGTTTGATCTCCCCGAGGCCGGTACCTTTTCGGGTCCGTACATGTCGTCGCCATACTCGTTGAGCAGGCTGTAGGCCTCCTCCACGCACTTGCGCTCGTTCATGTTGCAGGTGATGAGGATGCCCTGCAGTCCGGGCTCCAGCTGCCTCGGTCCGCCTGCGTCACAGTGCCGGGCCCGCTTGGCCGGCAGAAATTGGGCCTTGCCTTTGCGCTTTCCGCCAACAGGCTGAGAAGACGGCTGAACGGGGGCCGCCATGCTGCCTCTGCTCCACGTTCCTTGGCGTAACTACGTCTGCGCGGACGCGGAGTGCTTGCGTCACACGTGCGCGACCGCCTGCCCTGAGGGTCCTGCCCGTCACCTTCGGCGGCCCCGCCCCGCCCCTCCCCTCGCGCGGAGTGACAGCCGCTTCAAGGCGGAGCCAGCGTGAAAACGTAGAATTTGGACTCTAACTGGACGTAAAACGCGCTCACGAAGAACTGGTTTATTTACTCACTCATATTTACTGACTTTTCTTAAAGTTAATATTTATCGTGCTAGGCACTATCTAAAATGCGGCGGTCAGGCCATCAGCAGGCCGTGAAGTTTATTGTCCTAATAATAAGCCAAAGTTTCTTAGGGGGTTTGTGTCTTTACAAATCTGCATATCCAATACAATTTCCTCTGGTGGTGCTGTGAGACTACACCAGATATGCAAAGTAAAACAAGACACGGGAAGCTGAAGGGATTCAGTGAAGGCAGACCCTGGTGCTATGGGAACGTGAAACACTGAGTTGTAAAATGTGCCTATATACTGTATTAATCAGTTTCTGCATGCTTCTGTTAGACACCGAAGTCCTAACATATGGGAATGCCATATGTAAGCTGTTCTATCGGGGAGCACCGTGTAGCCCAGGCTAGTGAAGAAGGCACTCTTTCCTGAAATTTTAAGGTCTATGTGGCAGCAGGAAGGTCCAGCCTCTACTGATGGACGGAGCCCTGAAAAGCCATACAAAGGCATTAGTTATTGAAAGTTACACAAAGTATTTCCTCATACCAAGGTCCCTAATCTAATTTACATGTCTTACAAAAGAGAGCATCACGTGCCTTCATGACTCTAGCCCTTTATCATGTATGTTTGCAATACACAATAACGCAAGAGCCCCAGGTGTGGCTGAGATGTCTTGTGAAATGGCTGCAATGCCCCTTCAACAAAACCATCACTGTTTTCCACAAGGATCCTTTAAGCACTGCTTAATGGGCCATCCTGGCAGGAACATGGAAGGCAGGGGTACTAACAGTTATTTGAACTGGAACTGGCTCAAGAGGTTTCAGAGGAGAAGAATTTTAGTAGTTGTCTAGAGATCATTCTTGTGATATTTTGGTGGAAAATGCAGCTGCTTTTGCCCTTTTCTGAATAGTCTGCCTGAGACTAAAATGAAAAGTTCTGGATTATTCCATTAGCATAGGGAATCTCAAAACAGCCTACATAGACTCTGTTGTGTGGTTACTGATGGTAACTCTAATGAAAATTTATAATGAAAAGGAGTAAGCTGAGCAAATAAAATACAAAACATACAGACTGAGAAGGGGTGCCAGAAAGTGGAACAGAGCTAATCCTGCGTTCAAAGAGATAAAAGGATTAAGAAAATAAATAAAGGGAGTGGTGACCTCAGAGCAAGATCCCGTCAGCTAAGTTTCCATTTGTGAAAAGGAACTAAATCTTCAAGTCAATGGTGGTGCAACCTTTTAATCTCAGCACTCAGAAGGGCAGAGGCTGATGGATCTCTGAGTTGGAGGCCAGCCAGGTCTATAGAGCAAGTTCAAGGCCAGCCAAACAGTAAAGGTAACAAATAAACAATCAAAAAACAAATGGTTGGCCGGGCGAAGGTGGCACATGCCTTTAATCCCAGCACTGGGGAGGCAGAGGCAGGCGGATCTCTGTGAGTTCGAGACTAGCCTGGTCTACAGAGCTAGTTCCAGGACAGGCTCCAAAACCACAGAGAAACCCTGTCTCAAAAAAAAAAAAAAAAACCCAACAACAACAAAAAAAAAACCCACAAATGGTTGCTGCCTTCTAAACTACGGCTATCCTAGTCAGCAACTGCAAGTCTGTCACTAGCAGTGGGTAGGCTGCAACAGCAGCAGTCCAAGGAAATTCTGTTCCCGTAGGCACCGACACTTTCAAAGCTACTAAGAACACTTATTTAAGACTCTGCAAGTTCAGCAGTCATTTTTCTGTGGGTCCCACATGTCCAGTTCATCTAGCATAACATCAAGCAGTCCAGGCAAGGGCAGTTTCTATTTTCATTCTTTTACATGTTGATATCCAGTTATGCCAGCACCATTTATTGAATATCTTTCTTTTTTCCATTTGATATTTATTGCTTCATTGTCAAAAATCAGGTGTACGAAGGTGTGTGGATTGATATCTGGGTCTTAGATATGATTCCATTGGTCGTCCTGTCTGTTTTTATGTTGATACCAAGCTGTTTTCAGTACTGTAGCTCTGTAGTAGAGTTTGAAGTCAGGGATTGTGATGCTTCCAGAAGTTCCTTTATTGTACAAGATTGTTTTGGATATCCTGGATTTTTTTTCATATGTAGTTGAGTATTGTTCTTTTGAGGTCTGTGAAGAAATTTGCTGGGATTTTGATGGGCATTGCATTGAATCTGTAGATTTTTTTTTGTTAAGATTGCTATTTTTACTATGTTAATTCTACCTACCCAAGAGCATGGGAGATCTTCCCATTTGCTGGTGTCTTGTTCAATTTCTTTCTTCAAAGATTTAAAGTTCTTCTCATAAGGTCTTCCACTTGTTTGGTTAGAGTTACCCCGAGATATTTTATGCTATTTGTGGCTATTGTGAAGGGTGATGTTTCTCTGATTTCTTTCTCAGCCCAATTATCATCTGTGTAAAGGAGGGCTACTGAATTTTTTGAGTTAATCTTGTATCCTCCTATATTACTGAAGGTGTTTATAAATTGTAGAAGTTCCTTAGTAGAATTTTTGGGATCCTTTATGTAAACTATAATATCATCAGCAAATAGTAAGAGTTTGACTTCTTCTTTTCTGGTTTGTATCCCCTTGATCTCCTTTTGTTGTCTTATTGCTCTAGCTAGAACCTCAAGTACTATATTGAATAGATATGGGGAGAGAAGACAACCTTGTCTTGTTCCTGATTTCAGTGGGATTGCTTTGAGTTTCTCTCCATTTAGTTTGATGTTATCTGTTGGCTTGCTGTATATTGCCTTTATTATGTTTAGGTATGTTCCTTGTATCCCTGCTATCTCCAAGACCTTTATCATAAAAGGATTCAAAATAATTTCTTTTTTCTTTCTTCTTTTTTTTTGAGACAGGGTTTCTCTGTAGCTTTGGAGCCTGTCCTGGAACTAGCTCTTGTAGACCATACTGGCCTTGAACTCACAGAGAGCAGCCTGCCTCTGCCTCCCAAGGGCTGAGATTAAAGGCGTTGCCCAGCTTCAACATAATTTCTTAATGGCAAGTTATCTAAGGTATAAATGATATAAAACATATAAGCATCAATTATTAGCATAGCAATTGCATCTTACTGCTCTACTGTATCCTATTTTGTATATTTTATTTGTAGTATACCCCAATTTTATTTGTAAGCAACCCCAGTAATTCTATTAGGAAACTCTTACAGCCGATAAACACTTTCAATGATGTGACTCAATACAAGATTTACTTTAAAAAAAAATCCATCAGGCAGTGGTAGCACACATCTTTAATCTAAACACTCGGGAGGCAGAGGTAGGTGGATCTCGGTAAGTTTGAGGCCAGACTGCTCTACAGAGTGAGTTCCGAAGCTACACAGAGAAACCCTATCCAGAAAAACAAAAACAAATACAAAATTGTAGCCCTTCTATATGCAAATGACAAACAGACTGAGAACTAAATCAGGGAAACAACATTCTTCTCAATAGTTAGAAACAATATAAACTATCTTGGGGGTAACCCTAGCCAAGCAAGTGAAAGACCCATATAGTAAAAACTTAAAACCTTGAAGAAAGAATAGGAGAAGACGTCAGAAGTTGGTAAGATCTCCTGTAGACAGAAGTTTCTCTCCTGCCTGGTCCTGCAGCCATTCAGTCCCAAAGAAACACACAGAGGCTTATATTAATTATAAATTGTTTGGCCTATTAGCTCAGACTTATTATTAACTACCTCTTACAACTTATATTAATCATAATTTTTATCTATGTTTAGCTATGTGGCTTAGTACCTTTTCTCAGTAAGGCATTCTCATCTTGATTCCTCTGTGTCTGGGCGGTAACTGTGTCTCTGCCTTTCTTCCTCCCAGAATTCTTTTAGTCTGGTTGCCTCGTCTATACTTCCTGCCTGGCTACTGGCCAATCAGCATTTTATTAAACCAATATGAGTGACAAATCTTTAAAGTGTACCACAGCATTACCCCCACAGCATTCTCCTACGCTCATGGATAGATAAGATTAATACGGTAAAAGTGGTCATTTTACCAAAAGCAATCTACAAATTCAACACAATCCCCATAAAAATTCCAACACAATTCTTTACCGACCTTGAAAAGACAATACTCAATTGCATATTTAAGACAAAAAACTCAGGGTAGCTAAAACAATTCTGAACAATAAAAGAACATCTGGAGGCATCACCATTCCTGATGTTTAGCTGGACTTCAGAGGTATAGTTATAAAAACTGTCCATCCTCTGTAACCAGGCAAGCCTTCCAGGGGTGGGACTGGGACACCAACCTAGCCACAAAACCTGTGTAGACCATGCTGGCCCCAAACTCAGCAGAGGTCCATCTGCCTTTGCATCCCAAGTGCTGGGACTAAAAGCACGTGCCACCATGCCCATTGTAGAAATTCCTGTCTTTAACTAAATTTGAGTTGGATTTTTATCACAAGCAACTGAATGAGTCATTTATTCACACACATTTATTGAATGGCTAACTTTTGTCAGATGATCCATCAGCAGCAAACAAAACAAAACAAAAACAAATTTTATTGTCAAACTTTGTGATAAGAGAAGCAAAAGGCTGTCCGAGGGAAAAGAGTGCTAGCTTAGGGAAGTCGGTGTACAAAGTGCCTCTGGCAGGGGATCTCCCCAAAGGAGGATTTGGCCACAGGCTCTCAGGGAAGAGTTTCAGGCAGTGGGGGTGCAAAGGTCTCAAGGCTGGAACTTGGCTGGGTCTGGGGCGAGTAGCGGAACTGTTGCAGCTGAAGGGCAGGGAGGCAGAGAAGACCCCACAGCTTCTTAGAGTCCTCTGAATGACTGGCGTGGTGAGAAACGCTCAAGTGACCTGACAGTGTTGAAGCGTAGTTCTTCCCTGTTACTGAACACTCTTATCAACCCTGCCCAAGGGTGTTCACGGTCTGTGTTTATTCATTTCAATACCAATACCTCCTTCAAGTGTTCTTTCCTCTTTCTGAGAACTTCTGCTGTTCACAGTCCTAGCCCTCACAACAGCTCCTCAGCTACCGCCTCCACCTCTGAAGGGCTGGGTCTACACGTGTGGGCCTCCAATTCTGGCAATTCTCCAATTCTCAGCAACTCTTTGGACACCTTTCCCTCCTGTGCACACAGCTTTCCCAGCTGACGAAAAGCCTGCCCTGTGTACAAATCATTACCTGTTAAGATGGGCAGGTCGCAGGTCGAGGTTACGTAAAGGTCCATGCTCCACCCTCCCGTGTGTCCACCAATCAAGTAAGGGAAGGCACTCGGGCTGCCAGCTCTCTGACTGTCACACTCCTTCCACTTCGAACTACTAAATCAGAGGTGAGAAATCAAGCCTCTCTTCAAATGAAGCAGGTCTGCTATCACTACTGCTACCCATCGTGAGTATCCTATTTGCTTGCTTTGTAATATATGTTCAGCAAACAAAACCAGCAAATCTGGAAAATGCTCTGTGAAGCCAGATGGCAAAAGTGTTTGTCTCAGAGCTCCTCAGTGGGAACACTGCTGAAGAAGTAGTGGGGATTGAGCCCTCACAGGCTGCAGGCTGAGTTTCCAGCTTAGGCATTTTGGTGAGGTTTGAGTTTTTAATATTGTGTAGGTGTGTTTACATGATAAAATGTTTCGGGAAAAAATTGAGTAGGGATGCTCGCTTCGGCAGCACATAGACTAAAATTGGAACGACACAGAGAAGATTAGCATGGCCCCTGCGCGAGGATGACACGCAAATTCATGATGAAGCGTAAATAAAAAAACATTGAGTAGGGGCCAAATGTTTCTCTGGTCTATTTGGCCACACCTTGCTCAATGATAGATGGAAATCCATCTCCTACAAATCCAAAACTATGCAAATTACCTCTGCGTAGTTTATGTTTGGGAAGTATAGAGATAGGAAATCTGTGACAATAAGTTCTCTCTGGGGACACTCTAAAGTCGTGTGTTGGGGAGTGGGGTTAAGGCAGGGTTCTTGGTGTATCTGTCAAACTGCTGTCATTCTTTGGGCTAACTAGGGGGAAGGGTGTTGTGGACGAGCCCTCTGCCCTGCATTTACATGGACTCAAAGCTGTATCTCAGATGAGACATTGAACACTTTGAGAGCCCATTTGGCCAGTCAGTGGTGCCTTCCTTAGAATTTTTCTTAGGAGCATTTCCGAGGCTTGGTGTAAAGCCCAGGTTTATGATGCAGAAGAGATCTTTTCTTTCATCTGTAAGGGATTTTACAGACCCGGAGAGGGCGCTTTTTAAGATGCTAATATCACCGATAAGACAGGAACTGACTGAGCCTTACAGAGTAAAAAAGAATATTACGACTTTGATGAGGGGGTGTCGATACTTTTTCTTTTCCTTTTTTTTTCTTTTTTGTTTTTTTTCTGGTTATTTCAAGACAGGGTATTTCTGTGTAACAGTCCTGGCTGTCCTGGAACTCGCTCTGTAGACCATGCTGTCCTGAAACCCACAAAGATCCACCTGCCTCTGCCTCCCAAGTGCTGGAATTGAAGGTGTGCACTACAACAGCCCAGCCTGACACTTCTTTTTGAAAAAAAAAAAAAAATGGTTTGTTTATTTTAAGTTCCAACTGACTGACCAATTTTCTGTCTTTTTTTTTAAATGTGAAACTTTTAATGTTCATTTGAAATAAGTTCTTTTTGAAAATCTACTTGTTGACAATTTCATACATGCACGTGTTTTGATCAAATCCACCCTCTATTATGGCCCCCCGCCCCTTCCCACTCCTGCTGAGCCCCTGCTGAGCTCCACCCCCTTCATGTCTATTTGGTTTTTTGAGACAGGGTTTCTCTGTAGATTTTTGGAGCCTGTCCTGGAACTAGCTGCTGAGCCCCAACAAGCCCCACCTCCTCCATGTCTTTTGTACCCAGTGAGTTAGTTTAATGAGGGTTCTTGCATGAGCATGGGTGGGTGGCTGTTTGTTGGAACATGAGGAATTTACCATTGGCAACACCAATGGATGCGTGAAAGATTCTGAATGAAGGAGAACCGCTGCACAGGATGGGGAGAAATCATACTGAACTCTGATTCTGCTTGGTATCGGTTAGTAAACTGTGTTTACCACCAGTGTAAACATCTGCACAGTTGTTTAATAGTCTGGAAACTTCTGTGGGGAGGAGACAGACCTGGCCTTGTTATATTCACAGACGTAGTCTCAGCATTTGATATAAGCCTTTCTCAGGTATCTGGTGGAAGAATGGGTGTACTAGTCACTTGGCTAAGAATAGACTTGAGGGCAGTGTGCTTCTCTAGAATGTGGAATAATAAAACTAATGCAAAATGCTGAGCGCAGTGCGGCCACTCACTTGTCAGAGCTCAGCAAACATGGTGTGTCCCTGAGGAGACCTTCCAAATTGTATCCATTTTTCCTTTTCATGAAACAACACATCTATTTGTTACCTCATTGACATGCGCCAGTCCATGACAGTAGAAGACTTTGTCTCTTTCATCCCCTCAATGCATTGTCTATATCTGCAACATTTCAAACTTTCGGTCAATATTTATTGAGTAAATAAATGACTCATACTAGCCTACAAAGCTTGGGTCAGGACCAGATCAAATTCTTGCCCTTTGTTTCAATTGGACCAGGAAATGTTCATTCTACTTCTTAACTATTTTAAAATAACATTGGTATTGAGAGAAAGAATCAGGGCATTCATTCTGAATAAATGGTTTCAATTTCTCACTTAAATTGCAAAATAATAGGGACAGCTCAAGTGATCAGCAATTGGGAACTATCAGCCGTTCAATACAATGCAAGGCAGCTGTTTTTTTTAATATAATAGAAAGCTCTATGAACTGATATGAAGTGACCTCTAAAATTACATTAGTGAAAACGGATTGGGTAGGTGGAATGGTGAGAATTTAGGCTGCCTGTTCTTTCCAGCCTGTGGAGAAATGAGAGTCTGCAGTCACATTTGAGATGCTGAGAAGCACAGTGACCCCTGGGAGGTAAGACTGGGGTTAAATACAGACCCTTCAAGACAGGAAGGGGATAGTTTTCAATGTGTATCTTTTATGGTCTTTGAATCATTTGAAGATATTATACCAAGAAGTAAAAACCAAGATGGGTTTGCTTCAGAGAACTTAGTGTTGTCTCTTTTAGACAAAACTTTCAGTCTTCAGCATTCAGCACTGGTGTGTGTGCATGTGTGTGTGTGTGTGTGTGTGTGTGTGTGTGTGTGTGTGTGTGTGTGTGTTGGGGGTGGGAGAGGTTCAAAAGAACTTGGTCCTAATCCTGTTAAGAAATTGGAGTACAGCCAAGAAGCCAGGTAGTTGCTTCAGCATGCAGCCAGCCAGTTGCTCTCTTGCTACCTGGCCCTGCTACCAAACAGAATGCCATTTGGGACCTTGAGGACTGAACCCTGGGGAAACAGCCTCAGGGTGATTTGGTTCTAAAAAAGTGGCTTTTTTGCATTGCTTTTTCTTCATAACTATTAGGTCAGAGAAAGTTCTGGGCGGTGCTTTCCCAACCCTGAACCTGAAGGAAAGTTTTACCTTGAGAAATTTCCTCCTTCAGTTTTTCTTTTAACGTTTTCTGTGAGTTCAGTTCTGAGCTGTTAACCAGACAGATCCTCAGCAAATGCTGCAACAACAGAAAGGCATTAGGTCAGCTCTGGCCAGTGCAGGGTGACCTGAACCACATTTGCTATCAAGCACTTGAAATACAACTCCTATAACCAATGAGTCAATTTTTCTTTTGCTTTACTTTCTCATTTTTATTAGCTCTTTGAAAATTTAATACAATGTGTTTTGATTATTTTGACCACCACCAGCCACTCCTCCCAGATCTACAAGGAAACTGTTTGCTAGGCACAGTAGGGCAGGCACCCGTATGAGCCCACAGGGACTTGTAACAGCACGGAGAAGGGGGGTGGGCACAGAGCTCCAAACCTTAGCTGGAGACTTATTAGCAATGAACTGATTTTTACAATTGCGCTTATATTAACATAAACTGCCTCACGTAGATGATGCAGGTAGTCACATGACTCTGGTTAAAGCATTGAGGCACCTCTTCGATCAACTATAACCCTAGAGTTAAAATTTCTCCCTTCTGAAAAAGCCATTTATTCACTCAACACATATTCCCTTTAGTTTTAATTTTTATCTATACTTTTTGAGACAGGATCTCACTATATAAACTAGGCTGGTTTTGAACTCACAGAAGTCTGCTTGCCTCTGCTTAGCAAGTTTTGGAGCTAAAGGTTAACAAATTATTTTTTTAATTGACTTTAATTTCAATTGGATCAAAAAACTGGATCAGAAGTCCATACACTTTGAATCAAATGTGGTTATGAGTCCCAGGACAGAAGTATGAGGATGACAGTCACGGCTCTGACTCTGACAGAATTTACAGTCCAGTACCATCAGCCGACTACAGCCGGTGAGATTAGCCAGACTGCTGTCCATATTAACAACTTTGGGAACTAACAGTGGTTTTCACACCTTTAAAAGTTGGGGAAGAAAAAGACAAACAGTGCTTCATAACACATGAAAACTGCATGAAATTCAAGTTTCAGTGTTCATCGATAAGGTGTTTGGAAGAAATTGACCATGTTTACTTATTTATGTATTACCAACATCTATGGCAGAGTTGAGTATCACAACAGAAAAAGTAAGGTCCATAAAGCCCGATATTCACATACCCTTGTTGGTGCCATGGGAACATTTTGCATTATTGAATTCAGTCTTTGGTAAACATACCTCTCTGTCAGAGGTTCTATCAGTGTTTTTACTAGTAAAATGGAAAGCTGAGATTCATAGTGGCTTATTATTCAAATAGAGAAACCATTAAATAAGTGGTAAGTAGACCTATTCCATGAGTGTATGATAAATAGGCAGTGGACTTAGCCAACACCCTAAAGACTATTGTTTCTCTCAATTGAACTTGTTGCTGGGAAATTTTGTTAAAAGATTGATATCCACTAATTCAACAGATCTGCAGTGGGACTCAAGCTTCTGACAAGCTTCCAGTTGTACTGATGGTTCCTAGATCCCAGGCTCTGAATGAGTGACTCTCAACTTGGGTTATGCATTACAATCTGAGGAAAATTTAAAAAATAGTATAGGCCCACTCCCTGAAATGCTGACTTAATTGGCAATGATGCAGGCATTCAAGTTTTTATAAAAAGCTTTCCTAGTGAGTCAATGCATTGACAAGGTCCCAAACCACTGCTCTGCTGGAGTCCTGTTGGCCCAAGGTAAAGCCATTCCAATGAGAATCCAAAGACCCAGGTTCGAGCCCTGACACAATAGGTAAAGTCTGATGCTTCCTCTGTTTGAGGTTCATTTTCTTTGAAGGTGAAAAGCAAGGAGGCCCAAGCAGGATGATCTCAGAAGCTCAAGATCCATGGGCTGGTCAGTTTCTCACACAACGAGGTGAGACATCAGGGAGCCTGGGTTTCATCAAATGCATCCAATGCATTAACATGATGCCCAGCCACCACATCCGCGTAGGATGCAGTTTAGCTGATATCTGGTATCTTGTCCTGGTTGGACACTTTATCATTACAGAAATGATTCCATATAGCCAGGCTGCCCTACCACACAGCTAGAATCACAGTTACAATTATGCTGTAATGATTATGAGAACAGTATCTGTTTTATTGCAGGAAAATTGTGGGAAGCATAAGGAGAAGAAACTCAGTCACAACCCCTGGAACACTAAAACTGTAGTTTTAATAGCCTCGGCCAAGTAAAATGACATTGTGATCAAACGACTACCCACAGAAGTAAGGAGTAGTAGGTGGCTGGGAAGGACCTCCCTGCACAGAAGCCCTGTTATTATATCTCCAAGCCTGGACTCGATGGTGGTAGTGTGGGCTCCTATTGGGAGCATGGGAACTGTAGCCTGTAAACCAGACAGACTCTAAACACAGACAGTGCTGTCAGGCCCAGCTGGCACTAGGCTCCTCTTAGTTTCCTCATATGCAGATCATCTGCGGGGTGTGATGTGCTATTAGATCATAAGCCTCTGCACAGTCACAGAAAGTTGAGAAATGCATGGAGAAAGCAATAGTGTGGGTGGTCAGGACAATGGGCTGGGCCTGAATCCAGCCACTGGCTCTTACTGTTTCCACCATCTGTAGACACAGATCATAACAGGACATACTTTACAGGGGTTCTCTAAGGATTTAATGGCAAAGAATACACAAAGCATCAAAGCAAATGCCCGGAAAATGATACTGAATGGGTCATGATGGAGAGTTATGGTAAAACTTAGGTGTGCTTTGTGGTCTTACTACTTTGCAAACCAAACTAAACGCATGTCATTTTTGCTTGTCTTTTAGCTGGATTAGTCTGCATGGAAATCCCAAGTGCTAAAACATCCAGCAGCGCCGATGCTAGATAGCTCTTGTCACCATGGCAATGTTACTTCATGCTAAGTGTTTGCAGCGCCTAGCAATTGCTGGTCCTCTAAGAGTCTTGTATAAAGATTACAGAACAGCAACCCCTCAGAACTTTTCCAACTATGAATCCATGAAACAGGACTTCAAACTAGAGATTCCAGAGCATTTCAATTTTGCAAAAGATGTCCTGGACCAATGGAGCAGTGTGGAGAAGGTACGGAACAAATGCCAGTCAGACTACAGTGACTCAATTGCAAGTGATCATAGCCCCCAAGAGTAGTTAGCAATGACTGTAGAGAGTTTCGCTACAACGAAGGGGTGGTTAGGGGAAGTCAGTAGTTGCTTCTGACATCTAAAAGTAGAGGGGCAGTACTGATGTCCTCTAATATGCGGAGCAGCCCCAGAACAAGGTATTATCCAGTCTATGAGGCCTTCGTGGCTGTTTGAGAAAGTCTAGGTTGTATTAATGCATCCTTTTTGTCCCCCCCCCCCACTTTTAAACAAAAAGGAGTAGAAAGTTATTTCAAGAGTCAAAATGAAAAGAAACGAAGTATGGATACTTCCCTGGGGAGATGGTGGGATGTATAAATTCTAACTTTTGGGAAAAAATTATCATGATAAATGAGAAAGGACTGTTCGCAAAAAACTGACATGGTTCCCAGCATGTAGAAATAAGAACTTCTGAGTGATCTGTACTTAATCCATGTATGTCCTGACTAATAACTGACTTGTGAGTTTTTGCAGAGAATTTGCTCCAATAAGTCAGCTGAAATATAATTTAACTGTATAACACCCTCTAAGTCCATGATGGCTGTGCTTTCCTCAGGCTGGAGGGAGACTTTCCAACCCAGCCTTTTGGTGGATAGATGGAAATGGAGGAGAAGTGAGATGGGGTTTTGAAGAACTCGGATCTTTATCCAGGAAATTTGCCAACATACTCACAGAAGCCTGTTCCTTGCAAAGGGGAGAGCGAGTAATGGTGATTCTGCCTAAGATCCCAGAGTGGTGGCTTGCGAATGTGGCCTGTCTGCGAACAGGTTGGTAAGGCTCACGCTCTGATCACATTGCAACAGGCAGCTTGATCCACACGTCTAACTAACCGTGAGCTACTTACCTGGGTACTGCTTGCTGTTTGGCAGCATTTAGTAACTCTACTTGCCAGATATGCTCCAAGAGTCATAGGTGCATCTCAGAAGGGTACAGCTATTTCGACATTCCTTTAACCTCTTCACCACTAGACTTTGTGTCCTTATCATAGCTAATGTTTTCTGTTCATGTTTGTGGTCATTCCCATCTTCTGAATTTTCTCTATACTGTTTGTTATGCGTGGAATGTCTTTCCCTCAAAACTAAGTATATGAGCGACTCTTACTCAACTTGAAAGTGTCAGGTTTTTATTGTTTTTAAAGATGTAATTATTTAGTGGATACCAGTGTTTTCCCTGCCATGTGTGTCTGCATGTTATGTGCATGCCTGGTGCCTGCAGAGGCCAAAAGAGGATGTCATCAGATCCTGGGGAACTGAAGTTAAGGATGGTTGTGAACCCCGACATGGGTACTGGGAATAGAACCTGGGTCTTCTGCAAGAGCAGCCAGTGCTCCTAACCTCTGGGCCATCTCTCCAGCTCTCTCAATCTTCAGTTTAATGTTACCTTCTCAGACAACCATACTCTGGTGTTTCAAAGTGGATACTACTGTCTTTAAACACCTGTTATAGTTACTGTTCTGTTGCTGGAAGGGACACCATGACCTAGGCACTTTGTAAAAGAAAAGCATTTAATTAGTGGCTTGCTTACAATTCCAGAGAGTTAGTCCATTTCCATTATGGTGGGAAAGAGGCATGGTGCTGGAGCAGTAACTGAGAGTTTACATCTGATCTACAAGCAGGAAGCAGAGAGAAGGCAAGACTGGGCCTCTGGTTTGAAACCTCAGAGCCTCCAACAAGGCCACAATCTCCTAATCCTTTCTGAATAGTCTACCAACTGGGAGCCAAATATTAGTGGGCTTTTGGGGCTGTTCTCATTCAAACCACCACAGCACCCTAAAGTAGTATATGTTACTATTTAAACTTTTGAGGCATAGTATCTGCCTATATAT